>NC_141544.1:59855274-60005274 GCF_021556685.1 Rattus norvegicus | reverse complement strand
TCAGTGGTTTGCTGCTGGAATTCGCCTCTGTATTTGCTGTATTCTGGCTGTGTCTCTCAGGAGCGATCTACATCCGGCTCCTGTCGGTCTGCACTTCTTTGCTTCATCCATCTTGTCTAATTGGGTGGCTGTATATGTATGGGCCACATGTGGGGCAGGCTCTGAATGGGTGTTCCTTCAGTCTCTGTTTTAATCTTTGCCTCTCCCTTCCCTGCCAAGGGAGTTCTTTTTCCTCATTTAAAGAAGGAGTGAAGCATTCACATTTTGTTCATCCGTCTTGAGTTTCGTTTGTTCTAGGGATCTAGGGTAATTCAAGCATTTGGGCTAATAGCCACTTATCAATGAGTGCATACCATGTATGTCTTTCTGTGATTGGGTTAGCTCACTCAGGATGATATTTTCCAGTTCCAACCATTTGCCTACGAATTTCATAAACTCGTTGTTTTTGATAGCTGAGTAATATTCCATTGTGTAGATGTACCACATTTTCTGTATCCATTCCTCTGTTGAAGGGCATCTGGGTTCTTTCCATTTTCTGGCTATTATAAATAAGGCTGCGATGAACATAGTGGAGCACGTGTATCTTTTATATGTTGAGGCATCTTTTGGGTATATGCCCAAGAGAGGTATAGCTGGATCCTCAGGCAGTTCAATGTCCAGTTTTCTGAGGAACCTCCAGACTGATTTCCAGAATGGTTTTACCAGTCTGCAATCCCACCAACAATGGAGGAGTGTTCCTCTTTCTCCACATCCTCGCCAGCATCTGCTGTCACCTGAGTTTTTGATCTTAGCCATTCTCACTGGTGTGAGGTGAAATCTCAGGGTTGTTTTGATTTGCATTTCCCTTATGACTAAAGATGTTGAACATTTCTTTAGGTGTTTCTCAGCCATTCGGCATTCCTCAGCTGTGAATTCTTTGTTTAGCTCTGAACCCCATTTTTTAATAGGGTTATTTGTCTCCCTGTGGTCTAACTTCTTGAGTTCTTTGTATATTTTGGATATAAGGCCTCTATCTGTTGTAGGATTGGTAAAGATCTTTTCCCAATCTGTTGGTTGCCGTTTTGTCCTAACCACAGTGTCCTTTGCCTTACAGAAGCTTTGCAGTTTTATGAGATCCCATTTGTCGATTCTTGATCTTAGAGCATAAGCCATTGGTGTTTTGTTCAGGAAATTTTTTCCAGTGCCCATGTGTTCCAGATGCTTCCCTAGTTTTTCTTCTATTAGTTTGAGTGTGTCTGGTTTGATGTGGAGGTCCTTGATCCACTTGGACTTAAGCTTTGTACAGGGTGATAAGGATGGAACGATCTGCATTCTTCTACATGTTGCCCTCCAGTTGAACCAGCACCATTTGCTGAAAATGCTATCTTTTTTCCATTGGATGGTTTTGGCTCCTTTGTCAAAAATCAAGTGACCATAGGTGTGTGGGTTCATTTCTGGGTCTTCAATTCTATTCCATTGGTCTATCTGTCTGTCTCTGTACCAATACCATGCAGTTTTTATCACTATTGCTCTGTAATACTGCTTGAGTTCAGGGATAGTGATTCCCCCTGAAGTCCTTTCATTGTTGAGGATAGTTTAGCTATCCTGGGTTTTTTGTTATTCCAGATGAATTTGCAAATTGTTCTGTCTAACTCTTTGAAGAATTGGATTGGTATTTTGATGGGGATTGCATTGAATCTGTAGATTGCTTTTGGTAAAAGGGCCATTTTTACTATATTAATCCTGCCAATCCATGAGCATGGGAGATCTTTCCATCTTCTGAGGTCTTCTTCAATTTCCTTCTTCAGTGTCTTGAAGTTCTTATTGTACAGATCTTTTACTTGCTTTGTTAAAGTCACTCCGAGGTACTTTATAGTATTTGGGTCTATTATGAAGGGTGTCGTTTCCCTAATTTCTTTCTCGGCTTGTTTCTCTTTTGTATAGAGGAAGGCAACTGATTAATTTGAGTTAATTTTATACCCAGCCACTTTGCTGAAGTTGTTTATCAGCTTTAGTAGTTCTCTGGTGGAACTTTTGGGATCACTTAAATATACTATCATATCATCTGCAAATAGTGATATTTTGACTTCTTCTTTTCCGATCTGTATCCCCTTGACATCCTTTTGTTGTCTGATTGCTCTGGCTAGAACTTCAAGAAGTATATTGAATAAGTAGGTAGAGAGTAGGCAGCCTTGTCTAGTCCCTGATTTTAGTGGGATTGCTTCAAGTTTCTCTCCATTTAGTTTAATGTTAGCAACTGGTTTGCTGTATATGGCTTTTACCATGTTCAGGTATGGGCCTTGAATTCCTTTTCTTTCCAGGAATTTTATCATGAAGGGGTGTTGAATTTTGTCAAATGCTTTCTCAGCATCTAATGAAATGATCATGTGGTTTTGTTCTTTCAGTTTGTTTATATAATGGATCACGTTGATGGTTTTCCGTATATTAAACCATCCCTGCATGCCTGGGATGAAGCCTACTTGATCATGGTGGATGATTGTTTTGATGTGCTCTTGGATTCGGTTTGCCAGAATTTTGTTGAGTATTTTTGCGTCGATATTCATAAGGGAAATTGGTCTGAAGTTCTTATTCTTTGTTGTGTCTTTGTGTGGTTTAGGTATAAGAGTAATTGTGGCTTCGTAGAAGGTATTCGGTAGTGATCCATCTGTTTCAATTTTGTGGAATAGTTTGGATAATATTGGTATGAGGTCTTCTATGAAGGTTTGATAGAATTCTGCACTAAACCCGTCTGGACATGGGCTCTTTTTGGTAGGGAGACCTTTAATGACTGCTTCTATTTCCTTAGGAGTTATGGGGTTGTTTATCTGGTTTATCTGTTCCTGATTTAACTTCGGTACCTGGTATCTGTCTAGGAAATTGTCCATTTCCTGAAGATTTTCAAGTTTTGTTGAATATAGGTTTTTATAGTAAGATCTGATGATTTTTTGAATTTCCTCTGAATCTGTAGTTATGTCTCCCTTTTCATTTCTGATTTTGTTAATTTGGACGCACTCTCTGTGTCCTCTCATTAGTCTGGCTAAGGGTTTATCTATCTTGTTGATTTTCTCAAAGAACCAACTTTTGGTTCTGTTGATTCTTTCTATGGTCCTTTTTGTTTCTACTTGGTTGATTTCGGCTCTGAGTTTGATTATTTCCTGCCTTCTACTCCTCCTGGGTGTATCTGCTTCTTTTTGTTCTAGAGCTTTTAGGTGTGCTGTCAAGCTGCTGACATATGCTCTTTCCTGTTTCTTTCTGCAGGCACTCAGTGCTATGAGTTTTCCTCTTAGCACAGCTTTCATTGTGCCCTATAATTTTGGGTATGTTGTACCTTCATTTTCATTAAATTCTAAAAAGTTTTTAATTTCTTTCTTTATTTCTTCCTTGACCAGGTTATCATTGAGTAAAGCATTGTTCAATTTCCACGTATATGTGGGCATTCTTCCCTTATTGTTATTGAAGACCAGTTTTAGGCCGTGGTGGTCCGATAGCACGCATGGGATTATTTCTATATTTCTGTACCTGTTGAGGCCCATTTTTTGACCAATTATATGGTCAATTTTGGAGAAAGTACCACGAGGAGCTGAGAAGAAGGTACATCCTTTTGCTTTAGGATAGAATGTTCTATAAATATCCGTTAAGTCCATTTGGCTCATGACTTCTCTTAGTCTGTCGACATCACTGTTTAATTTCTGTTTCCATGATCTGTCCATTGATGAGAATGGGTTGTTGAAATCTCCCACTATTATTGTGTGAGGTGCAATGTGTGTTTTGAGCTTTAGTAAGGTTTCTTTTACGTATGTAGGTGCCCTTGTATTTGGGGCATAGGTATTTAGGATTGAGAGTTCATCTTGGTGGATTTTTCCTTTGATGAATATGAAGTGTCCTTCCTTATCTTTTTTGATGACTTTTAGTTGGAAATTGATTTTATTTGATATTAGAATGGCTACTCCAGCTTGCTTCTTCTGACCATTTGCTTGGAAAGTTGTTTTCCAGCCTTTCACTCTGAGGTAGTGTCTGTCTTTGTCTCTGAGGTGTGTTTCCTGTAGGCAGCATAATGCAGGGTCCTCGTTGCGTATCCAGTTTCTTAATCTATGTCTTTTTATTGGGGAGTTGAGGCCATTGATGTTGAGAGATATTAAGGAATAGTGATTATTGCTTCCCGTTATATTCATATTTGGATGTGAGGTTATGTTTGTGTGCTTTCATTCTCTTTGTTTTGTTGCCAAGACGATTAGTTTCTTGCTTCTTCTAGGGTATAGCTTGCCTCCTTATGTTGGGCTTTACCATTTATTATCCTTTGTAGTGCTGGATTTGTAGAAAGATATTGTGTAAATTTGGTTTTGTCATGGAATATCTTGGTTTCTCCATCTATGTTATTTGAGAGTTTTGCAGGATACAGTAACCTGGGCTGGCATTTGTGTTCTCTTAGGGTCTGTATGACATCAGTCCAGGATCTTCTGGCCTTCATAATTTCTGGCGAGAAGTCTGGTGTGATTCTGATAGGTCTGCCTTTATATGTTACTTGACCTTTTTCCCTTACTGCTTTTAATATTCTTTCTTTATTTTGTGCGTTTGGTGTTTTGACAATTATGTGACGGGAGGTGTTTCTTTTCTGGTCCAATCTATTTGGAGTTCTGTAGGCTTCTTGTATGTCTATGGGTATCTCTTTTTTTAGGTTAAGGAAGTTTTCTTCTATGATATTGTTGAAGATATTTACTGGTCCTTTGAGCTGGGAGTCTTCACTCTCTTCTATACCTATTATCCTTAGGTTTGATCTTCTCATTGAGTCCTGGATTTCCTGTATGTTTTGGACCAGTAGCTTTTTCCACTTTACATTATCTTTGACAGTTGAGTCAATGATTTCTATGGAATCTTCTGCTCCTGAGATTCTCTCTTCCATTTCTTGTATTCTGTTCGTTAAGCTTGTATCTACAGCTCCTTGTCTCTTCTTTTGGTTTTCTATATCCAGGGTTGTTTCCATGTGTTCTTTCTTGATTGCTTCTATTTCTATTTTTAATTCCTTCAACTGTTTGATTGTGTTTTCCTGGAATTCTTTCAAGGATTTTTGTGTCTCCTCTCTATGGGCTTCTACTTGTTTATTTATGTTTTCCTGGAATTCTTTCAGGGATTTTTGCGATTCTTTCAGGCATTTTTGTGATTCCTCTCTGTAGGCTTCTACTTGTTCTCTAAGGGAGTTCTTCACGTCTTTCTTGAAGTCCTCCAGCATCATGATCAAAAATGATTTTGGAACTAGATCTTGCTTTTCTGGTGTGTTTGGATATTCCATGTTTGTTTTGATGGGAGAATTGGGCTCCGATGGTGCCATGTAGTCTTGGTTTCTGTTGCTTGGGTTCCTGCGCTTGCCTCTCGCCATCAGATTATCTCTAGTGTTACTTTGTTCTGCTATTTCTGACAGTGGCTAGACTGTCCTATAAGCCTGTGTGTCAGGAGTGCTGTAGACCTGTTTTCCTCTCTTTCAGTCAGTTATGGGGACAGAGTGTTCTGCTTTTGGGCGTCTAGTTTTCCCTCTCTACAGGTCTTCAGCTGTTCCTGTGGGCCTGTGTCTTGAGTTCACCAGGCAGCTTTCTTGCAGCAGAAAATTTGGTCTTACCTGTGGTCCCGAGGCTCAAGTTCGCTCGTGGGGTGCTGCCCACGGGCTCTCTGCAGCAGCAGCAACCAGGAAGACCTGTGCCGCCCCTTCTGGGAGCTTCAGTGTACCAGGGTTTCAGATGGTCTTTGGCTTTTTCCTCTGGCGTCCGAGATGTGTGTGCAGTGAGCAGTCTCTTCTGGTTTCCCAGGCTTGTCTGCCTCTCTGAAGGTTTAGCTCTCCCTCCCACGGGATTTGGGTGCAGAGAACTGTTTATCCGGTCTGTTTCCTTCAGGTTCCCGCGGTGTCTCAGGTAGGGGTCCTGCAGCTTCTGGGCCCTCCCCCACGGGAGCCCAGAAGCCTTATACAGTTTCCTCTTGGGCCAGGGATGTGGGCAGGGGTGAGCAGTGTTGGTGGTCTCTTCTGCTCTGCAGCCTCAGGAGTGCCCACCTGACCAGGCGGTTGGGTCTCTCTCTCACGTGGTCTGGGAGCAGAGAGCTGCTGCGGGCCGGGATCCGCGGGTGTGGGACTTCCGGTAAACACAGAACGTGCCAGGACCTAGAGGAATTCTGCTTCCATGTGTCCCAAGCTCACCAGGCAGCTTTCTTGCAGCAGTAAAGTTGGTCTTACCTGTGGTCCCGAGGCTCAAGTTCGCTCGTGGGGTGCTGCCCACGGGCTCTCTGCAGCGGCAGCAACCAGGAAGCTTGTTGGGTCTTTTTATGGTTTAGGTATAAGTAAAATTGTGGCTTCATAGAAGGAATACGGTATGCTCCGACTGTTTCAATTTTGTGGAATAGTTTGGATAGTATTGGTATGTGGTCTTCTATGAAGGTCTGATAGAATTCTGCACTGAACCCATCTGGACCTGGGTTCTTTTTGGTTGGGAGACTTTTAATGACTGCTTCTATTTCTTTAGAAGTTATGGGGTTGTTTAAATGGTTTATCTGTTTCTGATTTAACTTTGGTACCTGGTCTTTGTCTAGGAAATTGTCCATTCCCTCCAGATTTTCAAGTTCTGTTGAAAATAGGCTTTTGTAGTAGGATCTGATTAGTTTTTTAATTTCCTCTGATTCTGTTTTTATGTCTCTCTTTTCATTTCTGATTTTGTAAATTTTGACACAGTCTCTGGGCCCTCTGCTTAGTCTGGCTAAGAGTTTATCTATCTTGTTGATTTTCCCAAAGAGCCAGTATTTGGTTCTGTTGATTTTCTGTATAGTGCTTTCAAGCTGCAGGAGCCCTGCAGTCCAGACTGAGCCTGCATCTGAACTGAACCAGACAAACAGCTGCCTGCACCCAAATCCAGTGGAAGAGCTAGACCTTCAGAGGGGCAGTCACTCCTGGGAAACCAGAGGAGACTACACTCTGCCCACATTTCTGGCTCTAGAGGCAAACGCCTAGCACTATCTAAGCCCCCTGCTCACAGGGCCCCAGAAGCAGTAGGGGCAGGGCCATTCTGTTTGTTGCCATCACAGAGAGATGAAAGCAAGCCCTAAGGAGCGACTTCAGGCTCGAGACCAGAGATGAGACCAGAGTTAAGACCAACTTTTCTGCTCCAATTGACCTGCCTGGTGGACTCAGGACACACAAAGGCAAAATTCCTCTGGGACCAAACACATCCAATTTCTAGCTGACGCCCTAACTTCACTGATCCCGGCCCAAAGGTCCCTGTTCCCAAACCCTGTGGGAGAGACAGCTGATCACCCAGATGTGTGGTCAATCCTGAGACTGCAGTGCAGGAGAGACTGCCACTTCTGCCCACCTTTGCCCATATCCCTGGCCCAAGAAGAAACTGTATAAGGCCTCTGGGCAAAGGAAGATAGGAGCAGTCAAGCTGCAGGGGCCCTGTGGTCCAGATTGCACCAGGATATGAACTGAGCCGGTCAAACAGCTCCCTGCACCCAAATATGTAGAGGGGAGAGCTAGATCTTCAGAGGGACAGACACTCCTGAGAAACCAGAGGAGGCTACTCTCTGCCCACATTCATGATTTAAGAGGAAAACTCCTCGTGCTATCTGTGCCTCCTGCACACAGGAACCTAGGAGAAGTAGGGGCAGGCTCTTCTGGTTCCTGCCCACAGGGACAGCTGAAAGTTGGTGGAAAGGAATGACTACATGCCTGAGAGCAGAACACTCTGTTCCCATAACTGGTTGAAAGAAAACAGGAAAACAGGTCTACAACACTCCTGACACACAGTCCTACAGGATGGTCAAGCCACTGTCAGAAACAGCAAGACAAGGTAACACCAGAGACAGCCTGATGACAAGAAGCAGCACAGGAACCCAAGCAACAGCAACCAAGACTACATGGCATCATCAGAGCCCAATTCTCCCACCAAAGCAAACACTGAATATCCAAACACACCAGAAAAGCACGATCTAGATTTAAAATCACATTTTATCATGATGGTGGTGGACTTTAAGAAGGTCATAAATAACTCCATTAAGGAAATAGAAGACAACACAAGTAAACAACTAGAAACCCTGAAATAGGAAACACAAAAATCCCTTAAAGAACTACTGGAAATAACAACAAAACAGGAGAAGGAAATGAACAAAACCATCCAGGAATTAAAAATGGAAATAGAAACAATAAAGAAAGTACAAAGGGAGACAACCCTGGAGATAGAAATCCAAAGGATGAGACAAGGACCCATAGATATAAGCATCACCAACAGAATACAAGAGATAGAAGAGAGAATCTCAGGAACAGAAGATTCCATAGAAAACATTGACACAACTGTCAAAGATAATGTATAACAGAAAAAGCTACTAGTCCAAAACATACAAGAAATCCAGGACACAATGAGAAGATCAAACTTAAGGATACTAGGTACAGAAGAGAGTGAAGACTCCCAACTCAAAGGAACAGTAAATATCTTCAACGAAATCATTGAAGAAAATGTACAAAACAATTCTTTACAGAAATAGCAACTTGAAATAGCAACTCTCAACTTAAAAAGGAAAAACAAAAACCAGGAGAGCTACTACAATCCTCAATAATAAAATAACTTCTGAAGGTGTCACAATCATTGACCTCATGATGTACCACAGAGCAAGAGTAACAAAAGTTGCCTGGTATTGGTACAAAGACAGATCAATTGTTCAAGGGAATTGAATTGTAGTCCCTCAATTAAAACCTCATACATATGAACACTCGATTTTTTTTAAAGAAGCCAAAATCGTAAAATGAGAAGAAGAGCAGGAAGAACAAGAATAAGGAAGAGGAGGAAAAGGAGGAGGAAAAGAAGAAGCATCTTCAACAAATGCTACTGGTCCTACTGGATGTATGAATGTAGAAAAATTCAAAAAGATCTATATCTATTACTTTGCACAAAGCTGAAGTTGAAGAGGCTCAAAGATCTCAATGTGAAACTTGATACACTAAATCTAATGGAACAGAATGTAGAGGAAATTCATTGGTACCGGAGAAATATTAACATACTTAGAATATTGGGACTGTCTTCCTTGCTTCAATTAAGGGGTTAATTGTGCTCTGCTCTGCAATTTATTCAAGCAATAAGAATTTAACAAAATTTTCTTTGGTATTGCATCATCCTGAGTTCTCCAAAGAGGCAGAACCCACAGGAAATATACATGAAGACCTGTACTTTAAGGAATTGATTTCACTGTTTCTGGAGACCGAGAAGCTCCAAGATCTATAGGATAAACAGGCAAATGAAAGACCTGGGAAAGTTGGTGGTTCAATTCCAGATTGAAACTGAGCCATGACATTGAAAGGAACAGAGAGAATAATCCCAGTGTGAAGAAAGTCCAGTAATCTCTTGAATCAGGAAGAGTTGATGTTAGAGCTTGAATGAGTCCAACTCATATTGAAACATAAGTGATGGTGTAGTGAGGGGAAAGGATGAAGTTTATCATTGGTGAGATTTTAGCAAAGCTACACTGAAAATGTAACCCCTATCTTTACAGGTCAGGGAACCTTGGAGAAGACAGATACAAAGATTATTAAAACCAGAGGACTAGGATGCCTGCTGCATGGTTTTTATTCCTAGAAGTGGTAGGGTTGCTGTAGCAATGAAAACTCAACAATATGGTTTTTCGAGCAAGAACCATATAATGGCAACCTCAGCCAACATGCCAGTGTAGAGGTTAGATATTTCATAAGATCTCACCTCTGGATGAAGTGGTACAGATAGATAATAATTCCTGAGAGAAAGGAAGATTCAGTTTCCCCAATGGATGAATTCCCTCGTAGGGATTACAAAACTGTGTTGCTAACCTTACACACATGTACATATGAGCAGCAATAAATGGACTCTGGATACTATCTGTCTATCTACTTATATATCTATCTAATCTATCTTTTATTTCTATCATATTTCTACATTTAATCCACCTATCCATCAGAGCAAGTGTGTGTGTGTGTGTGTGTGTGTGTGTGTGTGTGTAACAATAATAATTGTAGTAGAAATCATGAATTTGATTAGGAAATTGAGAGAATGGGTGAAAAGGTGGGGATAGAAATCCTATATAAATATTTACTTCATAATAATTAAGAGATAAAAAATAAAAATCTAAAAGCAATATAAAGTCTCAATGTAAGTTGAACTATTAACACACTGCTTCATTGTTTAAAGACAAATGAACATTGGAAAACCTCATTACTTTGGTAGTATAGACAAAAACATTGAGAATTTAGTGAAGTGGTATATACTCTGGGCTCTGAGGTTTGAAGCACACACAGACATGGATACTTATATATCAATTTTTCAGATATTTTCTATGAAGTTATAAACACCCAAGACTGAGACTGCATGACTATGTAGAGAGGTTTGTGTGTGCAACAAGTATGTGTTATTCTCAGTATGTTTTCAAAGCATAGACACATGCACAATATACCTTTTCTCTTCATTGGTTTTATGATACTGTTTTTTTCATTTATCTACAAGTATTTTAACCTGCTGTTTAGTATGTTTATTTTATGTACTTATAATTCACATTTGGAGAATATTCAATTATGTTTATGATATATATTATACATATAATATATACATTAAAAATCTTTACCCATATGTATAATGAATCACAGGAAGTAAAATTACTAGGTAAAATGTTAGTCTATATTTCTGTTTTAGAAAAATGCCTATGAGTTGCCTAAAATGGCTGTAACAACTAATTTCCCAACAATATACACATTTTTAGTCTCAATAGGTTTTACTAATCATCATTTCACTTTCTGATTATTAGAAATATTCATATTCAAAATATGTCACAGAGAAACACACATGGTATGCACTCATTGATAAGTGGCTATTAGCCCAAATGCTTGAATTACCCTAGATGCCTAGAACACATGAAACTCAAGACGGATGATCAAAATGTGAATGCTTCACTCCTTCTTTAAAAGGGGAACAAAATACCCTTGGCAGGGAGGAGAGAGGCAAAGATTAAAACAGAGACAGAAGGAACACCCATTCAGAGCCTGCCCCATATGTGGCCCATGCATATACAGCCATTCAATTAGACAAGATAGATGAAGCAAAGAAGTGCAGGTCGACAGGAGCTGGATGTAGATCTCTCCTGAGAGACACAGCCAGAATACAGCAAATACAGAGGCAAATGCCAGCAGCAAACCACTGAACTGAGAATAGGACCCCCGTTGAAGGAATCAGAGAAAGAACTGGAAGAGCTTGAAGCGGCTCGAGACCTCTTATGAACAACAATGCCAAGCAACCAGAGCTTCCAGGGACTAAGCCACTACCTAAAGACTATACATGGACTGACCCTGGACTCTGACCTCAACGGGAAGCATTGAATATCCTAGTAAGATCATCAGTGTAAGGCAAAGCCCTTGGTCCTGCTAAGTCTGAACGTGATTGTTGGGGGGAGGGCGGCAATGGGGGGAGGATGGGGATTGGAACACCCATGAAGGGGAGGGGAGGGATTAGGGGGATGTTGGCCCGTAAATCAGGAAAGGGAATAACATTCGAAACGTAAATAAGAAATACTCAAGTTAAAAAAAATGTTTTCTTCTAAAAAAAATATGTTATCGGTTTTGTGTTCTCTAATATTCTTTCATTTCCACCTTCCTTCTTTCCTCCATTTCTTCATTCTTTCACTCTTTCAGTGTTTTCTCTTGTGTGCCTGTGATGTGTGCATACGACTGTGTGCATGCACATTCATGTAGCAGTCAGAGTAGAATGGTGAGTGTCCTCCTTTCTCTCTGTGTATCTTACTTTATTCAAATTTGATGATGAAGTTCAACAGTTTGTCTATTCTTCTGGCCAGCAACCTTCTGGGTTCTGCGCCTCTCTGCACCTACGATGCTAGCACATAGGATTGCATAGCCATCCATGCCTTCTAGGAATTGAAAATCAGGTTTTGCTTGCATGGCCAGAGAGCTTACTCACAGAATCATCTCTCTAGCTACTCCATTTCATTACAAAGTAGCACATCTTCCAGCTTGTTCTTAATTTTGAAGTCCTATCATTTTCTGTGAACTGCCTTTCAAGTTTTAATACACAGTCCGAGATTAAAACTTTCCTTTTCCTTTATGAATGTTTAATAAATCAAATGTTGCTTTTAAATAAAAACATTACTATGACTTCACAAGTGTATAACACAAATATTTTTATTGGACTATAATTATACACATACACTTACAAGTGTAACATAATAATGTTGCAGGTTACTGCACAGGTCTGACACATAGGCAAACTTGATTGTAGGAAATGAAATGTTGACTTTTAATTTCCTTTTAGGTTTGTTTGGACAGTGTGTTCTTTCTATGTACTTCAGTGCTTTTTGGTGATGGTTCAATCAGCTGCCTGGATGTTCATAGAGGTTCAAATGGTCTTAGAATTCAGATTAGACTGACACACCTATTAATCAAAAGCTTGAAAAGGGTTTTAATGTTTGCTTCTCTCTCTCCTCCTCTTCAGATTTCATTTTATTTTCTCTGTCTTTGGTATTTTCTTACTAACTTAGAGGAGACTACTCCATAGGGTATGACACTTTATGGAATATTTCAATATTGCATTTGATTTTGAATTTAATGTTTTATCATTTACCCATTTCATTGAGAGTTCTTTCATATATAATTCTAAAGAAAAGTTCATATCTAGATACTAAGACTTGTATCTTGCATTTGTTACAGCACTTCTGTTCTAACCTCAGCATTTTCTATGATGCTATGATTTCTTTTAGAGCGCTGTACATGAACAATGGAATATGCATTTTAAATTTATGATAATTATCTGGTAATGTCTTCTGTGACTTTTTTCACTCAGTATTTCCTTCCAGCATGTGACTATTGTAGAAGTGTGTCTATTAAAATTCAAATGAGGTAGCAAGGTGTAAATTGTTTCATGAATGTTTTCTCCATCTTTTGAAAATTCTTTATGTTTATAGCTCTTTTACTTGCTCTTTTTTCCATAATGCTGAAGTTTCATTTTAAAAAAACTGTGTAGATAGAAGTGTTTGTGTGCTTAATTAAGAGACATACACATTTTTATCATGGAGCCTTTGAAATGGAAACTGAGTGGTTTCCATGTTAGCCAGAGCATGAGAAGCTAATTAGGAATACCTCTAAATCTTGAGGATGTGAACCTCGAAGTTTTTAATATCACAGAAGTTGGGATGGAGGCAATTTGGTAATCTTACTCCTGAGGGGTGTGGATATAGCTTGACTAAGTTGCTTATGAAAATGTGATTTCTTAGGGCTTTGGGCAATTTGATTTAAGGAAGGAAACCGGGGAAATTTTGATATAGCATTGGAGTGACAGGTTAATATTATTAGGAAAAGAGAGTGGAAATGTAGGCTTTTTCCATTTCGATGTTTCGATTTTGTCAATAGGATTGGCACTGTAATTATCTCTGGATTAGTCACAGGCCTAGACACTTGTTAAAAGTGAATATGATGTAAACTATAACTTGACAGGAAATTTGTTTCAAAAGATATAATGCAAAAAAGGGCAAAAAGTTCAAACTGGGAAAAACTTAAGCATTTTTAAAACTTAACTACTGAAACAATATATTTTTGAAAAGATGCTGCTGATAGAGACATCTGTGGGGAGTCCGCTCACTGTCAGGATGTGATAAGTGCAGAGCCAGTCAGCTCTTCCCAGGAAAGATTGCACCAGTGTCAAGCTATTCGCTTCAGCATCCCCAGTCCTTTCATCCCTGGGCTTTCACTCCACCTCTATGCATACCTAGGCTCTAAAATCTCAGAAAACTGGAGAAGGAAGAGGGAAATTACCACTTGCACGGAGTGCTAGCCGTAGAGATCTGGCTTCTCTATTCATCGATCATCACTGCTGTCCTGAAGAGTCAGTGCCCTTCCACGCTGTGAACAAGGGCGCTGCTCTCGGAGCCTGCTAGCTGCTTCCTGTGCTTCATTTCCATAGGACTCCCATAAATTTCTAGACATGTTAGAAAAAATACGGAAGGCATGCACTCATTTTGAAGGTGAAGAAGTCTGTAAACTTAAAAGTACAGAAGGCACTTAGAAAGAGCATCGTTCTTATTGCATTCTTAACCTGTTGCAACCAAATTATTTAACGATGGGTCATGAAAACTTTGGAACACATGCACCGTATTCTTCTGGGAGCGTAGCCAAATGTGTGGTTATTTGATGCAGAAGTACTCAAGAAATTATTGACATGATGTGTTGTAACAGTCTTTCCTTTTACAATTTCTGAATAAAAATGAAGTGTTCATAACAGTAGGGGAAACTAAACAAATAAAGAAGTGGCACAAGTCATATAAAAAAGGATCAAGGAAGAGAATATTTGTCAGCATAGTGGAGTCAGAATATGATGTTATTTTAGATCACATTGGACAAAAATATAGTATTGCCCTATTTTTTTTATCAAACTATATCTGTATAAGTAAAAACTTTAGCTGGTTGGTTTTAGTAGCAGAAAAAGCTGAAAGTAAGAGAAGGATAAAGGTAATTCCCCAGCCTGTCTTTGTATTTTATGGATCAAATAATTCTATCACTTCTTTTCAAAATGCCTGATGATGGGGTAAAGCCCTAGCTAGGGTCACAACATATTCTAAGCAACTTATTATAATCTATTGTTATCTCTCAATATAATAAATTTAAAAGTATAAACAAGTGCTTTGTGTCATCTTCAGTTAGTATAATACAATATTGCATAGCCAAACAAATTAAACAATGTCATTTCTCCATGTTGGGGAAACATCTATTTTGGTTAATTCTATACCTGTGGATACTAATATATTTAACCACATTCATCCAAATTAGCAAAAACTCCTATTTATTTCTCACTGTTCTAGGAGATGTTCAAGAGAGAAGTAATCATTATGACCAACATTTTAACCACAAGGAAGATAGGGAAAATAATTACTATACAGTGAAATGCACAGTCAAAAAAAGTTTAATGAAAGGCTCAGCAGTGAGGAGCCTGACTAGCTAGCTATCCAAAGGCAAGGGCACAAGAAGTTTGTCTGAGCATGACTGTTGGGCTGGCTTAGCAAGCTTGGTTTAGTCACAAAGACAATGGAGATTGTTCATCTCAAGGAATAGTACAATATAGGAAACAGACGCCCCCCTTGCTCCTCCTCCTCACCCTCCTCCTCACCCTCCTCCTTTCCCTCCTCCTCCTCCTCCTGTGCTGAAAACTTCCTTCTTTATAAGGCCTAGATAGCATGGAGCCAAGTTCAATAGACTTGATTCTGTTTGGTGCTAAAGACGTTTAAGAAAACCCAAGGCCCTCCTGAGAACACCAAAACATTCTACTGTTTTCTTTCTCTTGAGAAGTAGGTGGATTTTTATTATATTTAATGTATGACAAGCCGTGCATCTTTTCCACTTTTCCAGGTGATGAACTCTACCAAGAAAACAGAAGGTGAGCAATCCATAGACTGTAGATCAGAGAATTCTTGTTGGGAGTTTGAGCTACATTACTATTTAGGGACTGTGTTAGGGAAGATTAGCTGGCCTTGCTTCTATTCCAAGTTGTCTTTGTGGGGGAGACTGTGCGGGCAGGGTGTTATTGAGACAGAGTTTCTCTGTGTTATAGCCATCAGCCATACATGTCTGCTTGGAAATCACTTTGTAGACTAGGCTGGCCTTCAACTTCACAGAGGTCCAGCTACTTTCTTCTACCACTATAATACTGAGATAAAGGCATGCACGACTATTCCCAGCACATTGTAAGTTTTTGTAATCAGATAATCCTGAAAGAAATAAAAGTAATGTCAGAACAGTCATCAGGCAGATTGCCTGTTTCCATCCATTGCAAAAGCAAAAGGAGCATTGGGCCCTTGTGAGAAGGAACAGACTACTGCTTGGTGCTGTTATGTGTGGTTAAAGAAGAAATGTTTAAAACTCTCCCCTGGTTTCTGAAATGCTTTATCTAACTATATATCCATACAGGAAAATCAATTATAAGCTGTACATTTCTGCCAAAGTATAACCAATGCATTCACATACTAGACTTAGAAGACTACAAGCACTGGAGTTCAGCTGCCTGCAAATCCACTGGGAATCACCCTGAGTCTAGTTCTGGGGATCCTTTTTGGTTGTTCTTGATTTGTTTTTTGTTTTTTGTTTTGTTTTGTTTTTTCTGTTGTTTCTTCATTCTTCCTCCCTCTCTTGCTTTCTTCTTTATATTATTTTAAAATTAACTTCCATTTTTCTTCCATTGACCTTGCACTATTTACTTTTGTAAACCACTTTTGATCAATATGACTTTTTTAAAATCTGACATGAATAACCTTAATATATCTTAATAACAAGCTTGCCAATCTCTCAGCTCATACTTACCTTGTCTGTCAGTCCATTTCTTCACTGGGAGATATTTTCATCTTATAGGCATGCTGACTACAACTCTGGTGACTAGTCTTCCACTAGCCAGTCAGTTGGCTACTTAATGAGCCTCAAGACAGTATATCTAGACGCAAAATGAACTGATTGCAATTAAATAGAGTAAGTATTACATAGCTTTCAGTAAGAAATCACATGAATTAAAAAGTATTTTACATTCATTTTATTATGTTTAGATCTTCTAATTTCAATTCAAGATTTAGTCATAGGAAAATGAAGATCTATTGCTGTTTGTTGATTCACTAGTTATGGATTATGTAAATGATTTCACAGTATTTTGTTAAATATTGTCAAAATGGCAGTGTTAATTAGCTACTTTAAATGCTGATAATAGGATTATCTTCAAACAAATGAAAATCTCCAGTATAGCCATCAATCATATCCTCAAAAGTTTGTATAAGGTTCGTCCTATGATCAAAGTAACTGACACTGTGACAGGAGTATGTTAACATCAAACATTGTATGATCAATAGTGTACCTGCAGCTGTGGATAATGCTTGAGTAAACAGCCTTAGTACTTTGATTGATTTGGTAGACTATGCTTGTAAATAGTCGAAATGTGTTAGCATTTATCCTGGAAAGGCAAAAGAAGGAGGCCTTAGACGTAAATTAGCAAGAATTTAATTCTTATCACTAGCTTGGACCAAAAATTTAAAGAAAAGAAGTTACTAGGCTTGAGTATTTGGATTCACAGGATACCTCTGAGAATGCCAGGGTTGTTCTGCCTTACAATAAGCTATGGGGCAGAGACACAGTGCAGAAGTGAACAGTTCACTATGGCACATAGTTTGACTGTACTGGCTAGTCTTGAAGTTATCACAGAGAGAGGAGCCTTAGATGAGGAAATGCCTCCTGAGACACAACTGTAAGGTATGTTCTCTACTAGTGATCAAGGAGGGAGAACCCAACCCATTGTGGTTGGTGCCGTCCATGGGCTGGTAGTCTTGGGTTCTCTAAGAGGGAAAGCTGAGCAAGCCAGGGGAGGAAGCCAGTAAGTTATATCCCTCCATGGCCTCTGCATCAGCTCCTGCTTCCTGACCTGCTTGAATTCCAATCCTGACTTCCTTTGGTGATGAACAGCAATGTGGAAGTGTAAGCCTGAACACTGTAAAAGAGGTGACCATTGTAGCTAAAAATAGGAAAAGCCGTAGCAAATGTAGAATGTAGTGATTTGTGTCATGCAATAGTGTGGGATTTCTGAATCATTTTCGAACTCAGGCTCTCTAGCACATGTTCCCCCATTACCTGAAGTTCTTAATTTCACGTGTGTTTTTAGCTTTAATCTCCACCAAGTGGTAAACAGGAAATAATGAACATCTTTGCTATTGGCTTTGACAAGCTCAGGTTCCTCTTATTATGGAGGTACTAGTGTTTGTGCTTTTCTTTCTCCAATAGGTTTTTCCTTATAATAATTTTATAGCCTTCATGTAAATCCTTCAGGACCTGACTTTCTGTCTTTCTCTTCTGCCTTACCTGATTATGCTACCCATTTTAAGAACTTACAAGTCTTCGCACCATGTTTTTTTTATTCTCCCCACCTATGAACACAATTAGCATTCTTAGGATGTAGAAATAATTAAGTGCTTTCCCTGTCCTCTACTTGCCCCTAGACACAATACTTCCGAGATCACATATTTAGTTTTTTCCTTAGTCTCAAGCATTCCAAAGCAGCTGGGAACTCTCCTAATGCTATTTTAAGAAAGAAATTTTAAAATATCTTTAAAAAATATCTTCGAAGATTCTAAAGATAGAAATAGATCCCAAAGTTTAAAAATGCCACTTTGGTCTAGGGGTAAACTAATTAACTATTCACAAAGCCCTACTCTCATTGCCATCACTGTGAAAACGAGGCATGAAGATGCCTTCATTTAATCAGTACTCTGAGGTAGGTGTCCATGAGAACACAAAAAGAGCACCCTCAACTATATAGTGAGTTCAAAGTCACTCTGGGATATATAAGAAACTATCTCAAAAAAATTTCAAAGCTAAACCAAAACACAAGCAGTTTGGTTACTCCAGTCCAACATTAAACGTTATATTTGGAGAGGTCTGAACTAGTCTCTTGCCAGAGATTAATCAGAAAATCAAGAGTAGACAGGCATGGATAGTTTATTTATGATGGTCATATTGAGAAGAGGAAGTCAAGCACCAAGCCCATCCTAGTGTGTACAAACATGAGAAGCTTTCTGTAGGGGGAGAATTACAGTCATAGTTAAGCAGTCTTGGTTAGACTGGTATGGTTGATCATTTTCTCAGTTCTGTTTCTCCAGAGTAACTATGGATGAATCCAACTATGTGGGGGAAGATTCATGAGCCCATCTCTTTTATTAGGATATTGAGACAATGGACACAAAAGAACTAAAAATTTCCTTAGAAATTTCATGTTGGGAGATTGGAAAGGCTGAAGCCCTGGTTCAGCTAGACAAGGAAGGAACTAGCATTCCATAATAGATTGAACATAGTTCTGACATTTTATATTAACATATTATATTTTTAGCCTTTGTTCCATCTCTTAGATAAAATTCTAAGAGATGTACAGAGAAGAGAAAAACTAGAAAACTTTCTGCTGTTTTACAAAATTATAAGTAAATTTATTCCTCTTTATCAAGTTCTTTCCTAATTTCTTTAAAGAAGTGAGAAAGTTCATTCTTGAAAATGCATGAGATAAATTAGGTAAATTTAGAGGAAATTGACCTTGCATGACCTGTTTTGTTGTTGTGATGGTTGTTGCTTTTCTTTTTTTTTTTTTACATTCCATATTCATTAACATGTCTCTATGAAATGTAGGAGTGAATAGGAATCTGACCAAAAAGGAAATAGCCTAGAGTGAAGACAAAAATGTTAGTTTTATCCTGCTCAAGGGACGTCCATCAGGCATCCTAAGGCATAAGGGAAGTGTCAGTGCTTGTTTGTAAAAGCAGCTGTTCTTCTCTGTTAAAGTGCTGCATGGCAGTACAGCACTTCTGACTAAATAGCATAAATAGGGGTTATCATCATCAGGTGCTAAGTTTGGATTAATTTCCAGAGAAGCATTTCAAACTCAGAAATTATTTTACAAATTTATAGAAAAGATCCTACAAAGGGTATAGCTGAAGATCCTGATTTTAAAAAAGTAGTATGTTGCCATATCAAACAGACATTGTAGAACCTACAAACACCACATGGGCATCAATCTTGTATCTCCAATTCCATTCCCTTTCGGCTTCCGTCAAAGGTTTATTATGTAGGTATGATGAATTATATCATTGGTGATTGATTATTACCGAAAGATTCATCATTTTTAGAAAGCTAGTAGTTATGCTAAAAGTCCTTGACATCACACTCTTGATTCTGCTGGTTACCAACCTTCATCCTGAGGCTTTCTAGAAGTTTCTAATATTCGTTATGTTATGCAAAGGCACATCACTTGAAACATTCTAGTTGTTTAAGATCTGATTGCCAGGAAAGTAAATAGAGACAAAATAGTATGTGTAAGTATGATCTACATACTGTTTTTAAACAAGTATTAATCTGTATATTTAAAGTGTACAGCATCATGATGTACAGGGTCTATATAAAGTAGTTGTTCCAATAAAATGAATGAATATCTCCCACCTCATATATCTTTTACCAATTACAGGTATATTTAAATGTAACAGAATTCTTACCTTATATTTACACACACACATACATACACACACACATACACACAGAAACACACACACACACACACACACCACAGAGAGAGAGAGAGAGAGAGAGAGAGAGAGAGAGATTCACATTGGCACATACCTATATACTTCTTCTATTTAGTCTTAAATTTGGTATTTATTTTTTATTTTATTCTTCATATCTATATATAACCTTTTTCTATAACATAGGCTAAGGAGAGCACATATAAACTTTTTTTGTACACACAAGGCTAATTTTATGTAATATAATATAAGCCAATCTATCTTTGTAACAAAGTGCCTTTGTTTCTATATATTGTTTAAAATTATAATAAAGTTTATAAATTGCATTTATGTGTATATTATTAAAGCATAATACTCCAAAAATCTTCTCTCATATTTTTTATTTTTTTTCCTCTGCTGCAAATACATTGAGTTGTAAATTCAATTCTCTGTCATTACTTTGCCATGTAACATTTCTGTGATTATGCTAATTTTAATTGCCTTACAAGTTTAATTCATTCTTATTAAGCAAAGCGGTGTCATATTACAACTTCATCTCTATTTTTCTTATATATCATTATTTTGTCATCTAAAGAGTCTCAAATAATCTAATAAAATAGAAATTTATTTGGGGTCTTGAATTCGACAAGCCTAATTTCTACTAAAACTTATAATGTGTTTCCTTATGGAAACCAGAGTTTTGGAGGTATTTTCAGGATTAAAAGCTAAGGATGTTTACCTGAGTTAAAAAAATCTTTATTTCCTTTTTATGAACAAAAATATGAAAAATTACTTTAGTAAAAACCTTCTGAGAATTTCATACATGGGAATCACATTTGCATCATTCCCAAACCTCCTTCTCCTCATCCAATCCCTCTATTCTCTCTCAAGTCAATGACCTTTCCTTTATTGGGAATTGGTTATAACTCTTTGTCCTAATTCAGTTCCCAAAGCCTGTGCTTCCAGACTTGATTGTGCCTACCCAATTGGCTTTGATTGGTAATAAAGAATTGCCATACAGTCAATGGGGAGGAAGAGGAGAATTTCCACGGCTTAGAGGCAGAGGAATCAGCTTTAAGAGCTGCAGGAGAGAAAGCATCCAACAATGTAGGTGGAAATGGAATGTGGTCCTATTGGGGCAGTGGGGTGGTGCCCAGAAGTTAACAGGGAAGCAAAGATAAAATGATTTAGAAGGTGTTAAGCCAAGAATACTAGAAGGAAGTGTACATGAGCCATGGGGAGGTTTTGAAGTGCCCAACCATTGAGCTAGTCAAGGCCTTTTAAAATTATGGATTATGTGTGTGTCTTTCATTCACACAAATTCAAAGAGCTCTTGGACAGGTGCAGTGCAGACATGTAGGATGCCAAAGCAGATTAATTAATTTACTGCTATGCTTTTTCCATAATTATTAGTGATGCATATCCAGACAATAATCTATCCAGACAATATTAATCCCTGCAGAAGACTGATATTCCCATTCTCAACAGCCATTAATTGCCTGTTCTTCATCTAGCAATGGGATTTCTATCCACATTATGATGTTAACTGGTGGTATGATTATGCTGGTCTTATTTCAAATATCATCTTGTTGAGATTTCATTGGTGTAGCTATGCAGATATATACAGCAGACACTAACTCATAGAAGATAGTCTGGTTCTTTTTCTCTTAAGATCATGTTTTCCCCTCTTCTGAAATACTCACTCATACATAGGACTAATTATTGTATTATTTATCAGTCATTTGGGTCTAGCCATCCTATACTCATTTTTTTCTCTGAATTTTGTGGATTTCTACAATGCTCCCTGTTAGCTGAAAAAGAAGCATATTTGATGAACTGTGAGACAGATTCTTATCTTTATGTATAAGAATAACTATTTTGAATAGAATTAGAAATTATACTGATATAGAAAAGTTATAGTAATAATTCTCATCAAAGATCCATGGTCTTATGGACCCTCAACCATATTTACAGTCCCAAGGCATTAATTCCCATTTCAGTGGGTTTTAAGTCCAATTAGATAGCTACTGATTACTCCTAGGGAAAAAAGTAAATTATTGCAACCTTAAAATATGCAGGTTCACAGAGTTGTTGCCCTAGTACTACATAGAATCCAGTTTTCAAACTAGAGATGCTACAGTTATCTTCCATAATTTCAAAATGGGAGGACAAATTAAAATGCCAATATCTCTCTATGATCTTCAAACTCAACCCCTGAGTTAGTAGGCTGATTGAACAAAATCTAATAAAAAAAGTACTCTCTTTCCTATACTTGAGGCATATATACAATAAATGTGGATGTCCTGTGATTTAGACATTTTAATATAGAAAAAAAAATAAAGTTTACAGTTGGTCACCCACTTTTGCCTGCAAACTTCATCTTTTCACACTTGCTGAGACTAATCTCATGGCTGAACAGGTCTGAAAATTCAGGGGCATTCAGGGATGTCTTTACGGTACAATGATGACACAAATCACTGCTCTTGAAACAGGCAGAGGAACAGTAAAATCAATCCTCCCCACCCTTGTCTTTGTCTGTTTGTCTGTCTGTGTGTCTCTCATGTGTAAAATTAAGTCTCTATTTAAATTTATAATGAAGGGTGAGAGATATGACAATATGTAAATATTAAAAAACTACAAATAGCCAAAAGCATACTACTGAAGGAAATGCCATAAGAAATTATTATACTTAATGAGCATCACATTTCTAAGGAAACTTTAATGAGCTCTCTAAAATAAGAACTAAGACAGAAACTCTGTCTTTCTCACTTCTATACAGAAGCTTGGCTTTGGATTAGGACTGAGTTAAAAACAGTTGTTTAGTTAGACATTGTAACACAGGTCTTTCATCTGAGCACTTAGACAGAGGTAAGTGGATTTCTGTGAGGTTTAGACCAGATTGGTCTACATAGCAAAACACCCAGTTCCCAACCAGCCAAGAATAGACAAAAAGGTCAAGTTTCATAAATACAATAAATAAAAATTAAAAGCAAGAGATATGATTCAGAGATTATGACTACTCAGTGCTCTTGTAGAGGAACTGGGTTCAGTTCCAGCACCCAAGAAACTGTACAACATTCCTGTGAGTAAGTCTAGTTTGTAGTGTCTGATCCTTCTTCTGATCTCCCAAGGCTCCTCAATACACATAGAATATAAAATACAATGAGTTTTACCTCTATACCCGCAGTGTCAAAGTTATTAGCAAAGACTTCATAAAACAAGAATTGTTTCTGAGTAATAGACAGAAATAGGACTGAAAACATATCTTCTGATAGAAAAAGTTCAATGGGGAAATAAAAAAAGACACCTAGTGGATTACTTAAATAGACTTTACCTACAAAGTTTGTCATATGTTGAGTATGATAAAGTAAGAAAGAAAATGGCAAGATATTACTATAAATTAATTGTTCTGAACTTTATCCTGCTGACACATAGTTATCATTAATAGAAGAAAGAAAAATTATCATTCATGAAATTATTTTCAAAGTTAATTTTAAAATAAATCTGGTAATACTCATTGGAAAATGGCTATAATAGTTAAGGCATGACATCTAGACATTTTAAAAACTCAATAAAAGTTTATTCAATAAATTATTGTCTGAAATAACAAAAGAAAAAATAGAGCCCCCAAAACAAATAACTGAATTCAAAAATGGATGTGGTACATAGGTAAACAGAGAATTCTCAAAAGAAGAATCTCAAATAGCTAAGAAGAACTTTAAAAGATGTTCATCATCCTTAGACATCAAGAAAATGCAAGTCAAACTTCCCTGAGATTCCAGCTCACAAAGGTCAGAATGGCTAAGATCAAAAACTCCAGTGACAGCACTTGGTGGCAAGGATGTGAAGAAAAGAACACCCCTCCATTACTGGTGGGATTGCCTACTGTTACAACCACTCTTGAAGTCAATTGGAAATAGTTCTACCTGAAAACCCAGCTCTGCTGCCTCTGAGTATATACCCAAAAGATGCTCTACCATACCCCAAGAACAAATGGTCTAGTATGTTCACAGAAGACTTATTCATAATAGAGAGGAACTGCAATCAACCCAGATGTCCCTCAATCAAAAATGGATATAGATAATGTAGTTAGTTTACACAATGGAATACTATTCAGCTATTAAAAATGAGGATATCTTTAATTTTTCTGGTAAATGGATGGAATTAGAAAATATCATCCTGAGTAAGGTAACTCTTACCCAAAAGGGCATGCATGGTATGTACTCACTGATAAGTGGATATTAGCCAAAAGTACAGAATCCCCTAAATACATCTCCCAGACCCTAAGAAGTTGAACAAGAAGGAAGGCCCAAATGAGAATGCTTCAATCCCACTTAGAGTGAAAACAAAATAACTATGGGAGGCAGTGGGAGGGAGGGACCTGAATGGGATAGGAGAATGTGAGGGTAAGAGTCTAACAGATCAGGTATAGGGTCGGGAGATTGAAGTATAGCCCAAAGGGCCAGGAGAATTAATGGAAATAGGTAGCTCCTGAGTGTGGGCATGGGGCAAACTTCTAGAAAGTCTCAGAGACCTGGGATGAGAGAGACTCCCATAACTCAATGGAGATAACATTAACCAAAATGCCCAATAGCAAGGGGATGGAACCTGAAGATACTGTCTCCAGTTGACAAACAGACACCCCAGTGGAGTGATGGGGTCAACAACATACCTTCAAAAGTTTTGAACCAGAATTGTTCCTGTCTGAAAGAAATAAAGGGATTAAAAAATGAAGCAGAGTCTGAAAGAAAAGCTGTCCAATGACCAGCCTAACTTGGGATCAATCCATTGGGTGGGCACCAAATCCAGACAGTATTATTGATGACTATATTTTGTTGTACAAAAGAGTTTAACATGGCCGTCCTCTGAGAGACTCTATCTGCATCCGACTGAGACAGATACAGATACTTAAAAACCAACCATAGATCTGAGCGATCCCTATGAAAGAGATAAAGGGAACTGAAGTTGCTGAAGAGGATGGCAACCTCACAGGAAGACTGAAAGTGTAAGTAATCTAAACCTGTGGGAACTTCCAGAGAGTAAGTCAACAGAGAGTATACATGGTCAGGTCCATGGTCCTAGGCACATAGATAGTACAGGACTGCCTTGTCTGGCCTCCAATCCTGTAGAGACTTGATGCTCCATGCAAGGGGGTAAGAGGGGATGGATGGGTAGAAGAACACCCTGTCATAGGCAAATGAGAGGGGTTATAGGGTGAAGAACATTATTATTTCAAAAATGTGTATAATGGTCTCTTTCTGTTACTAAAATATTCTCTCTCCCTTTATTTATATGTAGAGATTCAATCCTTTATTTATAGCACATTTGCTCAAATCCTACCAGAAGCTTTCTTAGATACTTGGATCTAATTTACTTGTACTACTTATCATATTTTGAATGTCAGTTTCTATCCCACTCTACTAGAAATATCTTTCACTGGCATCATGCTAAGAAGTTGAAAGAGTTTGAGAGGAAGAACATATAATATTTCTTCTATTCCTCCCATCTAAATAATTTCTAGAGTAGTACTCTGCCTAAAATGAAACCTGAATGATTATTTTATAAAATAGAATAGAGTAAAAAAATATCAAACAAGATAAAATTGATCAGGATGATTAAAATTTAGAACAAATCATAAATGGACCAAGATAAGGATTATCAGTCAATGAATATCCATAACCAAAATTTGGTGCCCTCATACAATGAAATATTATTCAGCTCTAGATTTCTACTCTTAAATAAGGAGTTTCCTCCGAGGCTACATATTGATTTTTGGTATCATGAAGATTTCTTAGAAGTGAATTCAATATCTTCAGATGCCATGTGCTTGTCATTACTTTTTTTCCATTTTTAAAATTAATGATTTCAAGACTATTACATGACCTGTGGAATCAGAAACTGTTGTATATAAAAATATGGCTGAAATTTGACTGCAGATATTACTTTGGGACAGTTGTATTCTACTGAAATTTCAATACTAGAAAGAATAAGGATTTTATTTTTCAATAGTAATTGTAATTGGACTATTAGAATCTCTTCAACTCCTATTACATGCTAATAGGAATGAATGTCATTTATATAGTTGGGAATGCATGGTATACTTTGGATCACGTTGATGGTTTTCCGTATATTAAACCATCCCTGCATGCCTGGGATGAAGCCTACTTGATCATGGTGGATGATTGTTTTGATGTGCTCTTGGATTCAGTTAACCAGAATTTAATTGAGTACTTTTGCGTCGATATTGATAAGGGAAATTGGTCTGAAGTTCTCTTTGGTTGTTGGGTCTTTGTGTGGTTTAGGTATAAGAGTAATTGTGGCCTCGTAGAAGGAATTCGGTAGTGCTCCATCTGTTTCAATTTACTGGAATAGTTTGGATAATATTGGTATGAGGTCTTCTATGAAGGTCTGATAGTATTCTGCACTAAACCCGTCTGGACCTGGGCTCTTTTTGGCTGGGAGACCTTTAATGACTGCTTCTATTTCCTTAGGAGTTATGGGGTTGTTTAACTGGTTTGTCTGTTCCTGATTTGACTTCGGTACCTGGTATCTGTCTAGGATATTGTCCATTTCCTGAAGATTTTCAAGTTTTGTTGAATATAGGCTTTTACACTAAGATCTGATGATTTTTTGAATTTCCTCTGAATCTGTAGTTATTTCTCCCTTTTCATTTCTGATTTTGTTAATTTGGACACACTCTCTGTGTCCTCTCTTTAGTCTGGCTAAGGGTTTATCTATCTTGTTGATTTTCTCAAAGAACCAACTTTTGGTTCTGTTGATTCTTTCTATGGTCCTTTTTGTTTCTACTTGGTTGATTTCAGCTCTGAGTTTGATTATTTCCTGCCTTCTACTCCTCCAGGGTGTATTTGCTTCTTTTTGTTCTAGAGCTTTTAGGTGTGCTGTCAAGCTGCTGACATATGCTCTTTCCTGTTTCTTTCTGCAGGCACTCAGCGCTATGAGTTGTCCTCTTAGCACAGCTTTCATTGTGTCCCATAAGTTTGGGTATGTTGTACCTTCATTTTCATTAAATTCTAAAAAGTTTTTAATTTCTTTCTTTATTTCTTCCTTGACCAGGTTATCGTTGAGTAGAGTACTGTTCAACTTCCAGGTATATGTGGGCGTTCTTCCCTTATAGTTATTGAAGACCAGCTTTAGGCCGTGGTGGTCTGATAGCACGCATGGGATTATTTCTATCTTTCTTTACCTGTTGAGTCCCATTTTTTGACCAATTATATGGTCAATTTTGGAGAAAGTACCATGAGGAGCTGAGAAGAAGGTATATCCTTTTGCTTTAGGGTAGAATGTTCTATAAATATCTGTTAAGACCATTTGGTTCATGACATCTCTTAGTCTGTCTATGTCTCTGTTTAATTTCTGTTTCCATGATCTGTACACTGATGAGAGAGGGGTGTTGAAATCTCCTACTATTATTGTGTGAGGTGCAATGTGTGTTTTGAGCTTTAGTAAGGTTTCTTTTACGTATGTAGGTGCCCTTGTATTTGGGGCATAGTTATTTAGGATTGAGAGTTCCTCTTGGTGAATTTTTCATTTGATGAATATGAAGTGTCCCTCCTTATCTTTTTTGATGACTTTTAGTTGAAAATTGATTTTATTTGATATTAGAATGGCTACTCCAGCTTGCTTCTTCCGACTATTTGCTTGGAAAGTTGTTTTCCAGCCTTTCAATCTGAGGTAGTGTCTGTCTTTGTCCCTGAGGTGTGCTTCCTGTAGGCAGCAGAATGCACGGTCCTCGTTTGTTAATCTATGTCTTTTTATTGGGGAGTTGAGGCCATTGATGTTGAGAGATATTAAGGAATAGTGATTATTGCTTCCTGTTATATTCATATTTGGATATGAGGTTATGTTTGTGTGCTTTTCTTCTCTTTGTTTTGTTGCCAAGACGATTAGTTTCTTGCTTCTTCTAGGGTATAGCTTGCCTCCTTATGTTGGGTTTACCATTTATTATCCTTTGTAGTGCTGGATTTGTAGAAAGATATTGTGTAAATTTGGTTTTGTCATGGAATATCTTGGTTTCTCCATCTATGTTAATTGAGAGTTTTGCAGGATACAGTAACTTGGGCTGACATTTGTGTTCTCTTAGGGTCTGTATGACATCTGTCCAGGATCTTCTGGCTTTCATAGTCTCTGGCGAAAAGTCTGGTGTGATTCTGATAGGTCTGCCTTTATATGTTACTTGACCTTTTTCCCTTACTGCTTTTAATATTCTTTCTTTATTTTGTGCATTTGGTGTTTTGACTATTATGTGACAGAAGGAGTTTCTTTTCTGGTCCAATCTATTTGGAGTTCTTTAGGCTTCTTGTATGCTTATAGGTATCTCTTTCTTTGGGCTAGGGAAGTTTTCTTCTATAATTTTGTTGAAGATATTTTCTGGTCTTTTGAGCTGGGAGTCTCCACTCTTTTCTATACCTATTATCCTTAGGTTTGATCTTCTCATTGAGTCCTGGATTTCCTGTATGTTTTGGACCAGTAGCTTTTTCTGCTTTACATTACCTTTGACAGTTGAGTCGATGATTTCTATGGAATCTTCTGCTCCTGAGATTCTCTCTTCTATCTCTTGTATTCTGTTGGTGAAGCTTGTATCTACAGCTCCTTGTGTCTTCTTTTGGTTTTCTATATCCAGGGTTGTTTCCATGTGTTCTTTCTTGATTGCTTCTATTTCCATTTTTAATTCCTTCAATTATTTGATTGTGTTTTCTTGGAATTCTTTCAGGGATTTTTGTGATTCCTCTCTGTAGGCTTCTACTTGTTTATTTATGTTTTCCTGTGTTTCTCTAAGGAAGTTCTTCATCTCTTTCTTTAAGTCCTCCAGCATCATGATCAAATATGATTTTGAAACTAGCTCTTGCTTTTCTGGTGTGTTTGGATATTCCGTGTTTGCTTTGGTGGGAGAATTGGGCTCTGATGATGCCATGTTGTCTTGGTTTCTGTTGCTTGGATTCCTGTGTTTGCCTATCACCACCAAATTATCTCTAGTGTTACTTTGTTCTTCTATTTCTGACAGTGGCTACTGTCCTATAAGCCTGTGTGTCAGGGTTGCTGTAGACCTGTTTTCCTGTTTTGTTACAGCCAGTTATGGGAACAGAGTGTTCTGCTTTCGTGCATGTAGTTTTTCCTATCTACAGGTCTTCAGCTGTTCCTGTGGGCCTGTGTCCTGAGTTCACTAGGCAGGTCACTTGGAGTAGGAAGGTTTGTCTTACCTGTGGTCCTGAGCCTCAAATTTGCTCATGGGGTGCTGCCTACGAGGTCTCCGTGGGGGCAGCAACCAGGAAGATGTGTGTCGCCCTTTCTGGGAGATTCCATGCACCAGGTTTCCAGATGGTGTTTGGTGTTTCCCTCTGGAATCAGTAATGTGGGCAGAGTGCAGTCTCTTCTGGTTTCCCAGTCGTGTCTGCCTCTCTGAAGGTTTAGCTCTCCCTCCCATGTGATTTGAGTGCAGAGAACTGTTTATCTGGTCAGTCCCTTCAGGTTCTGGTGGTGTCTCAGATGCAGGGGACCTGCTGCTGCTGTGTCCTTATCCAAGGGAACCCAGAGGCCGCATACAGTTTCCTCTTGGGCCAGGGATGTGGGCAGGGGTGGGCAGTGTTGGTGGTCTCTTCTGCTCTGCAGCCTCAGGAGTGCCCACCTGTCCAGGCGGTGAGGTCTCTCTCCCACGGGGCTTGGGAGCAGCGCACTGCTGCGAGCAGGGATCTGCAGGTTTGGGAATCCTGCTAAAAACCGGAAGTGTCCGGTCCTAGAGGAATTTTGCCTCTGTGTGTCCTGAGTTCACCAGGCAGGTCGCTTGGAGCACGAAGGTTTGTCTTACCTGTGGTCCTGAGGCTCAAGTTTGCTCATGGGGTTTGACTACGAGCTCTCTGCAGGGGCAGCAACCAGGAAGTGCATGGTATACTTTGAAGGTTCACAAAAGAGCTTTGGTTGTACATAATTAGAATTAAGCATCTATCCATCTTAGTAAAATTTCTTTTCCCAAAGTCTAGTTTCAGTCTTTCCTGTATGACTGTATAAGAAGACTGTATGAGAAGAGGTGTGATTGTGCTAAGAGGAAAACTCATAGCGCTGAGTGCCTGCAGAAAGAAACAGGAAAGAGCATATGTCAGCAGCTTGACAGCACACCTAAAAGCTCTAGAACAAAAAGAAGCAAATACACCCAGGAGGAGCAGAAGGCAGGAAATAATCAAACTCAGAGCTGAAATCAACCAAGTAGAAACAAAAAGGACCATAGAAAGAATCAACAGAACCAAAAGTTGGTTCTTTGAGAAAATCAACAAGATAGATAAACCCTTAGCCAGACTAACGAGAGGACACAGAGAGTGCGTCCAAATTAACAAAATCAGAAATGAAAAGGGAGACATAACTACAGATTCAGAGGAAATTCAAAAAATCATCAGATCTTACTATAAAAACCTATATTCAACAAAATTTGAAAATCTTCAGGAAATGGACAATTTCCTAGACAGATACCAGGTATCGAAGTTAAATCAGGAACAGATAAACCAGTTAAACAACCCCATAACTCCTAAGGAAATAGAAGCAGTCATTAAAGGTCTCCCAACCAAAAAGAGTCCAGGTCCAGACGGGTTTAGTGCAGAATTCTATCAAACCTTCATAGAAGACCTCATACCAATATTATCCAAACTATTCCACAAAATTGAAACAGATGGAGCCCTACCGAATTCCTTCTACGAAGCCACAATTACTCTTATACCTAAACCACACAAAGACACAACAAAGAAAGAGAACTTCAGACCAATTTCCCTTATGAATATCGACGCAAAAATACTCAATAAAATTCTGGCAAACCGAATTCAAGAGCACATCAAAACAATCATCCACCATGATCAAGTAGGCTTCATCCCAGGCATGCAGGGATGGTTTAATATACGGAAAACCATCAACGTGATCCATTATATAAACAAACTGAAAGAACAGAACCACCTAATCATTTCATTAGATGCTGAGAAAGCATGTGACAAAATTCAACACCCCTTCATGATAAAAGTCCTGGAAAGAATAGGAAATCAAGGCCCATACCTAAACATAGTAAAAGCCATATACAGCAAACCAGTTGCTAACATTAAACTAAATGGAGAGAAACTTGAAGCAATCCCACTAAAATCAGGGACTAGACAAGGCTGCCCACTCTCTCTCTACTTATTCAATATAGTTCTTGAAGTTCTAGCCAGAGCAATCAGACAACAAAAGGAGATCAAACGGATACAGATCGGAAAAGAAGAGGTCAAAATATCACTATTTGCAGATGACATGATAGTATATTTAAGTGATCCCAAAAGTTCCACCAGAGAACTACTAAAGCTGATAAACAACTTCAGCAAAGTGGCTGGGTATAAAATTAACTCAAATAAATCAGTTGCCTTCCTCTATACAAAAGAGAAACAAGCCGAGAAAGAAATTAGGGAAACGACACCCTTCATAATAGACCCAAATAATATAAAGTACCTCGGTGTGACTTTAACCAAGCAAGTAAAAGATCTGTACAATAAGAACTTCAAGACACTGAGGAAAGAAATTGAAGAAGACCTCAGAAGATGGAAAGATCTCCCATGCTCATGGATTGGCAGGATTAATATAGTAAAAATGGCCATTTTACCAAAAGCGATCTACAGATTAAATGCAATCCCCATCAAAATACCAATCCAATTCTTCAAAGAGTTAGACAGAACAATTTGCAAATTCATCTGGAATAACAAAAAACCCAGGATAGCTAAAACTATCCTCAACAATAAAAGGACTTCAGGGGGAATCACTATCCCTGAACTCAAGCAGTATTACAGAGCAATAGTGATAAAAACTGCATGGTATTGGTACAGAGACAGACAGATAGACCAATGGAATAGAATTGAAGACCCAGAAATGAACCCACACACCTATGGTCACTTGATTTTTGACAAAGGAGCCAAAACCATCCAATGGAAAAAAGATAGCATTTTCAGCAAATGGTGCTGGTTCAACTGGAGGGCAACATGTAGAAGAATGCAGATCGATCCATGCTTATCACCCTGTACAAAGCTTAAGTCCAAGTGGATCAAGGACCTCCACATCAAAGCAGACACACTCAAACTAATTGAAGAAAAACTAGGGAAGCATCTGGAACACATGGGCACTGGAAAAAATTTCCTGAACAAAACACCAATGGCTTATGCTCTAAGATCAAGAATCGACAAATGGGATCTCATAAAACTGCAAAGCTTCTGTAAGGCAAAGGACACTGTGGTTAGGACAAAACGGCAACCAACAGATTGGGAAAAGATCTTTACCAATCCTACAACAGATAGAGGCCTTATATCCAAAATATAGAAAGAACTCAGGAAGTTAGACCGCAGGGAAACAAATAACCCTATTAAAAATGGGGTTCAGAGCTAAACAAAGAATTCACAGCTGAGGAATGCCGAATGGCTGAGAAACACCTAAAGAAATGTTCAACATCTTTAGTCATAAGGGAAATGCAAATCAAAACAACCCTGAGATTTCACCTCACACCAGTGAGAATGGCTAAGATCAAAAACTCAGGTGACAGCAGATGCTGGCGAGGATGTGGAGAAAGAGGAACACTCCTCCATGGTTGGTGGGATTGCAGACTGGTAAAACCATTCTGGAAATCAGTCTGGAGGTTCCTCAGAAAATTGGACATTGAACTGCCTGAGGATCCAGCTATACCTCTCTTGGGCATATACCCAAAAGATGCCCCAACATATAAAAAAGACACGTGCTCCACTATGTTCATTGCAGCCTTATTTATAATAGCCAGAAGCTGGAAAGAACCCAGATGCCCTTCAACAAAGGAATGGATACAGAAAATGTGGTACATCTACACAATGGAATATTACTCAGCTATCAAAAACAACGAGTTTATGAAATTCGTAGGCAAATGGTTGGAACTGGAAAATATCATCCTGAGTGAGCTAACCCAATCACAGAAAGACATACATGGTATGCACTCATTGATAAGTGGCTATTAGCCCAAATGCTTGAATTACCCTAGATCCCTAGAACAAACGAAACTCAAGACGGATGATCAAAATGTGAATGCTTCACTCCTTCTTTAAATGAGGAAAAAGAATACCCTTGGCAGGGAACGGAGAGGCAAAGATTAAAACAGAGACTGAAGGAACACCCATTCAGAACCTGCCCCACATGTGGCCCATACATATACAGCCACCCAATTAGACAAGATGGATGAAGCAAAGAAGTGCAGACCGACAGGAGCCGGATGTAGATCGCTCCTGAGAGACACAGCCAGAATACAGCAAATACAGAGGCGAATGCCAGCAGCAAACCACTGAACTGAGAATAGGTCCCCCGTTGAAGGAATCAGAGAAAGAACTGGAAGAGCTTGAAGGGGCTCGAGACCCCATATGTACAACAATGTCAAGCAACCAGAGCTTCCAGGGACTAAGCCACTACCTAAAGACTATACATGGACTGACTCTGGACTCTGACCCCATAGGTAGCAATGAATATCCTAGTAAGAGCACCAGTGGAAGGGGAAGCTCTGGGTCCTGCTAAGACTGAACCCCCAGTGAACTAGACTGGTGGGGGGAGGGCGGCAATGGGGGGAGGGTTGGGAGGGGAACACCCATAAGGAAGGAGAGGGGGGAGGGGGATGTTTGCCCGGAAACCGGGAAAGGGAATAACACTCGAAATGTATATAAGAAATACTCAAGTTAATAAAAAAAATTAAAAAAAAAGAGGTGTGATAACTGGCATATGGCATGCTTTCAATAAATGAATCCATTTAGAAACATTGTGCCAGCTCAAATTCAAGCCTACTTTATATTTCTAATATTCTCTTTTATCCACTCTTATAATTTATAGCTTTTCTAAAACTTACAACATTCTGTGGTTTGACTTTGTAACAGGTATAGCTCTTTTGTCCTAATCGATAACTAACTTTTCTAATTATTTTCTTGAGGGAAAGTTACAATATCCATAGAGATTTGAAGCAGCATGTGTGGAAAAACATCTGAAAAAAATTAAAGTTTCTGGACAGATGTTATAAGAGTCTTGTAGAAAAAGTGATCAGCATTACAATCCCAATTCTAATTTACTTTACATCAGGCATTTAAATTTATTATCTTTAGGCCATATGCTGCAAATGAAGCTGACTTCTATATTCATGAATCAGTTGACAATGAACAGTTAAGTTCTGCTAATTCAGAAAGGTGAAATTGAGTGAGCTTATTTAAATGGCAGAATATTTGTAACTACAAATTCTGCATACCATCAGAAGACTTTCAAAAAAAATCCCTTGCCATATGTTTAAAAACCACTATGAAAATGGTTTAAGAAAAACTGCAACTTTTCCACTGCTATAGTTGAGAATATCTTAGCATTTCCATTAAAATTCTATTTTAAGAGCTATAAACTTGGGCAAGGAATTCATTGTAGGCTTAAATGTAGCATCTGAATTCAAAGAGAACATTATGATATGTAATATGCTAAAATAATTAAATGATTTCTCACACTTCATGAATGGCTAATATCTTAGCAGTGCTTTTGGAATTGAGATAGATTATTACAGCAGCAAATGGACTAATTCTCCTTATGACTGGCTTGGCTCTCATAGTCATGAGATATCACACATACAAGTCACAAAACCCATGAATATTCGCAGTGTTAACTGGAAATAATGTCAGTAAATATAGGTAGAAAAAAAAGGAGCAGAAAAGTAGCAATCTTTAGCCTCTCAAAGAACTTGGTTTGAATTCAAGGGCATATTATGGGCTTTCTGGAAAAAGCACACACATGGAAACAGCATGTTTTGGCAGTGAACCTCTAGAGATGAGGTTCCAAAGTGTTAAGAACCTACTGAAATAATCAAGACACTTCAAGTTGGAAGGATCAGTTCAATTTGTTTTTTCTTAACATTCTCTCCATTTTAAGGCTGTGTTCATCTCCATCTCACCCCAACAAAAATCAGTATAAACGAGCAACGGCTCAGAAAGCTGTTAAGAGAGTCCATTCCTGTCTAAAGCATAGCTCCAAGAATGCTACTTTTCTGAGCAATAGTGCTCATTCTGAAGCTTGATATGAATTAAATACATAATACAGAAGAGCAAAAGAGCCTCTGAATTCTCTCAAAAGTGTATCAGAATCTTAGGATGGTAGATTAGAATACCAGTTCCTGTTACTTTCAGCTTCTAAGGAAACATAAATCCCAATGGCTTTTGTTGTTGTTATTGTTGCAGTTTGTTGGTTGGGTTTTCATTTTCTTTTTTGGTCTTTATTCTTTTTCCTTTCTCTTTATTCACCTTTTATTGGTTATTTTTATTTACATTTCAAATATTGTCCCCTTCCTGGCTTCCCCTTTGCAACCTCCCACCCCATCTCCCTCCCCTTTGCCTATATGAGGTACTCCCCTCCTTACCCACACATCCATTCCCACCTCACCACTATAAAATCCCCTTTCACTGAAGTATCAGACCTCTACAGGACCAAGGGCCTCACCTCCCTTTGAGGCCAGATAAGGCAATCAGTCCTCTGCTACATATGTAGCTGGAGCCATGGGTCTTTCCATGTGAACTCTTTGGTTGGTGGTTTAGACTCTGGGAGTCTGGGTGGTCCTGTTAGTTGATATTCCTGTTCTTATAGGGTTGCAGGCCTCTTCAGCTCCTTTATTCCTTTCATTGGAATCCCAGGCTCAGTTCTACAATTGGCTGTATCTGCATCTGTATTGGACAGGTGCTGGCAGAGCCTCTGAAGTGACAGCTATACCAGGATCCTGTCAGCAAGTGCTTTTTGACATCAGCAATAGGGTAGGAGTTTAGTGTCTGCAGATGAGATGGATTGCTAGGTGGGGTGATCTCTGAATGACATTTTCTTCAGTCTGTGCTCCATTTTTTTGTACTTGCATTTACTTTAGATAGGAACAATTCACTGTCAAAGTTTTTGGGATGGTAGCTTGCCCCATCCCTCAACTGGTGGCCATGCTTATCTACTGGAGATGGCCTCTGCAGGTTGTATCTCCTTTTGGTGGATATTTTGGATATAAAGTTTTCCTTACTTTATCCTGAGAACCTCTTGCTTCTCTGGCATCTTTCTAGTGGCTACCCTCAGTTTCCCATCCCCCCACTGCTATATATTTCTATTCAATTTCCTAACCCTCTGTAACTCTCTTCCTGTACCTGATCATGCCCCCCCTCCACTTCTTTACTCTCTCACCTATCTCCTTCCCAGGTATTTCCCTCTATCTTCAGTGATTGTTTCCCCCTTCTAAGTAGGATTGAAACAGCCACACATTCGTCTTCCTTCTTCTTAAGCTTCATATCATCAGTGAGCTGTATCATAGGTATTCTGAATTTTGGGGCTAATATCCACTTATCGGTGAGAACATACCATATGTGTATTTTTTTGTACTGGTTGCCTCACTCAGGATGATATTTTCTAGATCCATCCTTTTTCCTGTGAGTTTTATAACACCATTTTTTGACAAAGAACCCAAAACTATCCAGTGGAAAAAGGACATCATATTCAACAAATAGTACTGGTTCAAGTGGAGACCAAAATGAAGAATGCAAACTGATTTATTCTTATCTCCTTGTAAAAAGCTCAAGTCCAAGTGAATCAAAGACTTCCACATAAAAACAGATATGTTTATTCTAATAGAAGAGAGAGTGGGAAAGAACCGCAAATACATTGGCACAGGGGAAAGTTTCCTGAGCAGAACACCAATGATTTATGCTCTAAGATTAACTATTGATAAATAGGACATCATAAAATAGCAAAACTTCTGTAAAGCAAAAGACTGCTGTCAATAATACAAAAGAGCAACCAACAAATTGGGAAAAGATCTTTACCAACCTTACACCCAATAGATGGCTAATAACCATTATGTACAAAAAACTCAAGAAGTTGGAGTCTAGAGAACCAAACTAACCTATGAAAATGGGATACAGAGCTAAACAAACAATTCTAAACTGAGGAATCTTGTATGGCAGAGAAGAACCTAAAGAAATGTTTAATATGCTTAGTCATCAGGGAAATGCAGGTCAAAACAACCCTGAGATTCCACCTCATACCAGTCAGAAAGGCTACTATCAAAAACTCAGGTGACAGCAAATGCTAGTGGGGATATAAAGAAAGAGGAACATCCCTTCATTGCTTGTGGGACTGAGAGCTGATACAACTACTCTGGAAATCAATTTGGCAGTTCCTCAGAAAATTGGAAATATTTCTACCTGAAGACCCAGCTATACCACTCCTAGGCATGTAACATAAAGATTCTCCAACATATAATAAGAACACATGCTCTACTATGTCCATAGCAGCCTTATTTATAATAGCCAGAAGCTGGAAAGAACCCAAATGTCCCTCAACAGAGGAATGGATACAGAAAATATGGTACATTTATACAATGAAGTACTTACTACTCAGCTATGTATTTTTGTGCTGATTTTTGCATATGGTAGCATATTCATATACCCTTCTGTATGGCAACCACATGTCAATGATGAGAGTCTTCATTTATATCTCTTCATTTTATTTTTGACAACAGTTATCACAATGAATCTTTAGCTCACTAAGCATCCAGAACATCACTGAACTTAAGTAGATCATGAGCTCTGCCTCCCCAGAAATTTTAGTATTTTGTAAACTGAGATAAATCTCCCACAAAAGTCTCATTAAGAGAAACCAAGATTACTAGAATCATTAGAGCACAGTTCGCCCACTGAAGCAAATACTGGATATCCAAACACACCAGAAAAGCAAGATTTGGACTTAAAATCACATTTTAAGATGATGATGGAAGATTTTAAGAAGGAGATATACAACTCCCTTAAAGAAATACAGGACAACACGAGTAAACAAGTAGAAGCCCTTAAAGAGGAAACGCAAAATTCCCTTAAAGAATTACAAGAAAACACAACCAAACAGGTGAAGGAATTGAACAAAACCATCTGGATTTAAAATTGGAAGTAGAAAAAATTAAAGAAAGCACAAAGGGAGACAACCCTGGAGATAGAAAACCCAGGGAAGAGATCAAGAGATACAGATGTGAGCATCACAAACAAGAATATATGAGATAGAAGAGAGAATCTCAGGGGCAAAGATACCATAGAAAACATCAACAAAATTGTAAAACATAGTGTAAAACACAAAAAGCATCTAGCTCAAAACATCCAGGAAATTCAAGAGGCAATGAAGAGACCAAACCTAAGGATAATAGGTATAGTAAAGAGTGCAGACTCCCAACTTAATATAAATATATTCAGCGAAATTATAGAAGAAAACTTCCCTAACATAAAAAAAGATGCCCATAAACATACAAGAAACTTACAGCACTCCAAATAGATTGGACCAGAAAAGAAAGTCCTATTTAACATAATAATCAAAACTCCAAGTGCACAAAAAAGAAAGAATATTAAAAGCAGTACGGGAAAAAGGTGAAGTAACATATTAAGGCAGAGCTATTAGAATTACACCAGAATTCTCAACAGAGACTATGAAAGCCACAAGACCCAGGGCAGATGTCACAGAGCCCAGGAGAATGCAAATGCCAGCCCAGGCTACTATAATCACCAAAACTCTCAATTAACATACATGGAGAAACCAAGATATTCTATGACAAAACCAAATTTACACACTATCTTTCTACAAATCCATCCCTATAAAGGATAATAGATGGAGAACACCAACATAAAGAGGGAAACTACACCTGAGAAAAAGCAAGAAAATAATCTTGCAATGAAACAAAAGAAACACAGAAACATAATTCCACCTCTAACAATGAAAATAACAGGAAGCAGCAATCACTATTCCTTAGTATCTACTAACATCAATGGAATCAATTCCCCAATCCAAAGACATAGAATAACACACTGGATACATAAAGGGAACCCAGCATTTTACTGCATACAGGAAACAAGCCTCAGAGAACAAGACAGCCACTGCTACAGTATAAAAGGATGAAACTCAAGACGGATGACCAACTGTGAATGCTTCACTCCTTCTTTAAAAGGGGAACAAGAATACCCTTGGCAGGGAATAGGGAAGCAAAGTTTAAAACAGAGGCAGAAGGAACACCCATTCAGAGCCTGCCCCACATGTGGCCCATACATATACAGCCACCCAATTAGATAAGATGGATGAAGCAAAGAAGTACAGGCAGACAGGAACCGGATATAGATCTCTCCTGAGAGACACAGCCAGAATACAGCAAATACATAGGCGAATGCCAGCAGCAAACCACTGAACTGAGAACGGGATCCCCATTGAAGGAATCAGAGAAAGGACTGGAAGAGCTTGAAGGGGCTCGAGACCCCATATGAACAACAATGCCAAGCAACAAGAGCTTCCAGGGACTAAGCCATTACGCAGAGACTGCATGGACCGACCCTGGGCTCCAACCTCATAGGTAGCAATGAATAGCCTAGTAAGAGCACCAGTGGAAGGGGAAGACCTTGGTCCTGCCAAGATTGAACCCCCAGTGAACGTGATTGTTGGGGGTGGGCGGTAATGAGGGGAGGATGGGGAAGGGAACACCCATATAGAGGGGGAGGGGGAGGGGTTAGGGGGATGTTGGCCCAGAAACCAGGAAAGGGAATGACAATTGAAATGTAAATAAGAAATACTTAAGTTAATAAGGATTTTAAAAAAAGGCTGGAAAACAATTTCCAAGCAAATTATCTAAAGAGACAAGCTGGAGTAGCCATTCTAATATAGAATAAAATCAACTTTCAACCGAAAGATATCAAAAAAATTAAGGAAGGACACCTCATGTTCATCAAAGGAAAAATTCACCAAGATGAAGTCTCAATCCTAAATGTCTATCCTCCAAATGCAAGGGCATCTGCATTCATAAAAGAAACGTTACTAAAGTTCAAAGCACACATTACACCTCACACAATAATAGATTCAATATCTCACTCTCACCAATGGACAGATCATGGAAACAGAAATTAAACAGAGACAGAGAGAAACTAGAAGAAATTATGAACCAAATGGACTTAACAGACATTTATAGAATATTTTACCCTAAAGCAAAAGAATATACCTTCTTCTTAGCACCTCATTGCATCTTCTTCAAAATTGACCATAAAGTCAGTCACAAAAGAGGCCTCAAGAGATACAAGAAGATACAAATAATCCTGTGCATCCTATCAGACTAAGGTGTTCTACAATAACACGAAAAAAACTACACAAATCGCATATGTACATGGAAGGTGAGCAATGCTCTACTCAATGATAACTTGATCAAGGCAGAAATAAAGAAATTAAAGACTTTTAGAATTCAAAGTAATGTAGTCACAATATATCCAAACACAATGAAATCAATGCTAAGAGGAAAACTCATAGCTCTGAGTGCCTGCAGAAAGAAACAGGAGAGAGCATATATCAGCAGCTTGATGGCACACCTAAAAGCTCTAGAACAAAAAGAAGCAAACACACCCAGGAGGAGTAGAAGGAACGAAATAGTCAAACTCAGGGCTGAAATCAACCACATAGAAACAAAAAGGACTATATAAAGAATCAACAAAACCAAGAGCTGGTTCTTTGAGAAAAATTAACAAGATAGATAGATAAACCCTCAGCCAGACTAACCAGAGGGCACAGTATCCAAATTAACAAAATCAGAAATGAAAAGGAAGACATAACAAAAGAATATGAGGAAATTAAAAAAAAAACGTCATCAGATTCTACTACAAAAGCTTATTATATTCAACAAAACTGGAAAATCTGGAGGAAATGGACAATTCTCTAGACAAATACCAGGTACAAAAGTTAAATCAGATAAACCATCTAAACTACCCATAACTCCTAAAGGAATACATGCAGTTATTAAAAGTCTCCCAAACAAAAAGGGCCTAGGACCAGAAGAGATTAGTGCAGAATTCTATCAGACCTTAATAGAAGACCTTATAACAATACTATCCAAACTATTCTACAAACAGATTGAGTACTACCCAATTCCTTCTGTGAAGCCACAATTATGCTTATACCAAAACCACACAAAGACCCAACAAAGGAAGAGAAATTCAGGGCAATTTTCGTATGAATATAGACCCCAAAACATTAAATAAAATTCTTGCAAACCAAATACAAGTATACATCAAAACGATTATCTATCATGATCATGTAGTTTTCACCCTAGGAATGTAGGGATTTTTCAAAATACAGAAATCCATCAGTAAAATCCACTATATAAACAAAGTAAAAGGAAAAAAAACACATGATCACTTAATTAGATGCTGAGATAGCATTTGACAAAATTCAACACCCCTTCATGATAAAAGTCATGGAAAGATCAGGATTTCAAGGCTCTTACCTAAACATATTAAAAGCAATATAGAGCAAACCAGTAGTCAAAACTAAACTAAATAGAGAGATACTTGAAGCAATCCCACTAAAATCAGGGACTAGACAAGGCTGTACTGGAAGTCCTAGCCAGAACTGTCAGATAAGAGGCGGTCAAAGGGATACAAATTGGAAAGAAAGAAGTGAAAATATCACTATTTGCAGATGAAATGATAGTATACATAAGTGACCCCAAAAGTTCCATGAAAGAATGACTAAGCCTTAGAAACAACTTCAGCAATGTGGCTGAGTATTAAATTAACACAAACTCTACTCAAAGGATAAACAGGCTGAAGAAGTAGTTAGGGGAAATGACACCCTGTACAATAGTCCCAAATGACATGAAATACCTCGATGTGACTCTAACCAGGCAAGTGAAAGACCTATATGACAAAACCTTTAATTCTCTGAAGAAAAAAAAATCGAAGAACTAAGAAGATGGATGTTCCACATCTTGTGGATTAGTAGAGTTAATATAGTAAAAATGTCCATTTTGCTGATAGCAATCTACAGATTCAGTGCAATCCCCATCAAAATACCAATCCATTTCTTCAAAGAGTTAGACAGAACAATTTGCAAATTCATCTGGAACAACAAAAAACCCAGGATAGCTAAAACTATCCTCAACAATAAAAGGACTTCAGGGGGAATCACTATCCCTGAACTCAAGTATTACAGAGCAATAGTGATAAAAACTGCATGGTATTGGTACAGAGACAGACAGATAGACCAATGGAACGAATTGAAGACCCAGAAATGAACCCACACACCTATGGTCACTTGATCTTTGATAAAGGATATAAAAACATAAACTGGAAAAAATAGCATTTTCAGCTAATGGTGCTGGTTTAACTGGAGGTTAGCATGTAGAAGAATGCAAATCGACCCATTCTTATCATCCTGAACAAAGCTTAGGTCCAAATGGATCAAGGATCTCCACACAAAACCAGATACACTCAACTAATAGAAGAAAAAATGGGGAAGAGTCTCGATCACCGGGGCATTGGGGAAAATATCCTAAACAAAAACACCAATGGCTTATGTTCTAAGATCAAGAATTTACAAATGGAACCTCATAAAACTGCAAAGCTTTTATAAGGCAAAGGGCGCTGCCATTAGGACAAAAGGCAACCAACAGATTGGGAAAAGATCCTTACCAATCCTACATGTGAGAGAGAGCTAATATCCAAAATATACAAAGACCTCAACAAGTTAGACTCCAGAGAGCCAAATAACCCTATTAAAAATGGTACAGAGCTAAACCTAGAATTCTTAGATGAGGAATATTGAATGGCTGAGAAGTAACTAAAGAAATGCTCAACATCCTTAGTCACCAGAGAAATGCAAATCAAAGCAACCCTGAGATTCCACCTCACACCCCAGTCAGAATAAAACTCAGGAGACAACAGATGTATAGGAGACAATGATGCATAGGAATGGGAGCATTCTTCCATTGTTGGGCATGCAAACTGGTACAACCACTCTGGTAATAAGTCTGGAGGTTCCTCAAAATTTGCAATTGCACTACCTGAGGCTCTAGCTATACCTCTCCTGGGTATATACCCAAAAGATGCTACAACATACAACAAAGACACATGCTCTGCTATGTTCATAGCAGCCTTATTCATAATAGCCAGAAGCTGGAAAGAACCCAGATGTCCTTCAACAGAGGAATGGATACAGAAAATGTGGTACAATTACACAAAAATAATGACTTCATGAAATTCACAGGGAAATTGATTGAACTACAAAGTATCATCCCAAGTGGGGTAACCAAGTCACAGAAAAACACACATGGTGTGCACTCACTGGTAAGTGGATATTAGCTCAAAAGCTTGAAATACCCAAGATACAATTCACAGACCACATGAAGCTGAAGAAGAAGGGTGAACAAAGTGTGGATGGCTAAATCCTTTTAAAAGGAGGAACAAAAATATTCATAGGAAGGGATATTGAGGCAAAGTTTTGATCAGAGCCTGAAGGAACGGAAGAGGCTACCCCACATGAGCATACAGCAATATATAAATATCCACCAAAACTAGATAAGATTAATGAAGCTAAGGAGTGCATGTTGACAGGAGCCAGATATAGTTATCTCCTGAGAAGCACAGCCAGAGAATGTCACATACAGAGGCGATTGCTAGAAGCAAACCATTGAACTGAGAATGGGATCCCCGTTGGAAGAATTAGAGAAAGGATTGAAAGAGCTGAAGGCAGCTTGCTACCCCATAAGAACTACAATACCAACCAACCAGAGCTCCCAAGGACTAAACCACTACCCAAAGACTGTACATCGACTGATCGATGACTCCAGCTGCGTATGTAGCAGAAGAAGGCCTTGTTGGGCATCAATGGATGCCCTTGTCTCTGCCAAGGCTGGACCCCTCATTGTAGGAGAATGTCAGGGTTGGTGCAGGAAAGGGGATGGATTGGGAGGGGAACGTCCTTATAGAAGAATGGGAGGGGGATGGGATAGGGAGCTTATGACTGGGAAACTGGGTATGTGAATAACATCGGAAATGTAAATAATAAAAATATCCAATAAAAAGTATTTGATGAATAATTAATATTAATTAGTTAAATGGAATGTAGTACCTCTCCATTTATCACATAGTGTATTTAATAAATCCTAGTTGCAAACATTTTCTGTGATGCTGAAACCAAATGTTCTTGAACAAAACAGCACTAATAACCCCGTTGTCTACGGTCTAGAAGGAGTTCTTGGTGTTCCCTATGATAATGAGGTAAGACCCATTGGAATCATGAGAATAAAAATAAGACAAAAATTATGAGTTATAATAAAGCCAAGTTCCAAATTTTGAGGTATTTATAAGATTTTAACTGTCCAGGATGTATTCAGAAGTACACAAACATGACCTTTAGTCTCAGACTTGAAATTACTGGTTTAATGGACTCATTTCTAGAATTAGCCCATCTAGTATTTGTTCTAAATCTTTTTTTTTTTTTTGGTTCTTTTTTTCGGAGCTGGGGACCGAACCCAGGGCCTTGCGCTTCCTAGTTAACCGCTCTACCACTGAGCTAAATCCCCAGCCCCCTAAATCTTTATTATGCTGATCAATTGATCATGTTTAATATTTGCTTTATTCTATTTCATTCTACAAAATAATAATTCAGGTCTCATTCTAGGCCATATACTACACTGGAAACTGCTTTGAAGGGAGAAAATGAAGAAATATTATATGCTCTTACTCTCAAATTCTTGCTAGCTTCTTAGCATGATAATTTTGAAAATATTTATTTGAGTGGGGTATGGACTGACATTCAAAATAAGAAAAGAATGCAAATAAAATCGATCTACATACCTTAGAAAGATTCTGTAGGATTTGAGTAAGTGTGTTTTAAATAAAGATTTGAATCTCAGCATATGAATAAAAGGAGAGAGAATATGTTTTTAGCAGAAAGTGAATATTTTACCAATTTTCAAAACAGTAATTTTGTCAGTATAAATCCAACATAATAGTATCAACCTACACCAAAAGACATGCAAAGAAGTGAGGAAAGGCTTCTCTGAAAACATAAATGTTGATTACAGGATTTTAAGCACATAACTTATGTAATAATTTGTACATTGGGAATATTGTGCTGTTAGTGATATAAAAGACAATAAGATTAAATTCAGTTTGATCATTCAATAATCTCATTAAGATAGGCTAATGGGTTTTTTCTAATATTAAGAACATTGAGCTAACTTCTTTTATTTGTATTGTGTAAGTGTAAATATAAATAATGGTAGTATGAATCCTGCTTCCTGCCAAATATAGCAAGGTCTTTTCCTTGAAATAATGCATACAACATTATAAATCACCCAGTCCATTAAAAAAAGCTGAATGTAGATAGCCATGCTTTTATTTTCATTCTACTATACATTACTCATGCATGTAAGTACACAGAGGTGGATTTTAGTTGTCAGATGTTTGTCATCATGATGGGATGATTCGGGGATAAAGCGATGCACCTACCATGCTTTGATGTCAGTCAATGTCAAATGAGCATTTTGTTAAAATTGTCCACAAAAGCATGGAATTCTGAAGCTAAGCCTAGAGTAGATGTGGAAAATGCCCCCTCGATAATGCCATTGTTCTTGATCAGTTATTGAACATCTTAACTGGAAGGTAGTAAGAAATTTTTATAATTTTATGAATATTCCTTGTATGAGGAAAGGTTGATGTTTAAAAACAAGTTCAGAGGATGATCAATTAATATGCAGAAATGTCCCAGTGAAAGATTTTATTTATCGGCTTCCTTTTTATACTAAGGTGAGATTTATTTGTTTGATCATTGTTATTCATTCCACTTTAATGACAAATAATAATTTCTTGATTTTTATCACAATACTTCATGACATCGCTAAGAGATTTTACGTTTACTTGATTGTTTGCATCATCTGCTAACCCAGAACATTTTGACACAGTTGAACACGGAATTCCCTATAAAGTAAATCTGAAGATTTGAAAAATTAAACATCTAAATTAGAAAATGATACTATATTCAATTAAAATTTCAGAAAATTTTGGAGACATTAAACTTTATATAGATAAAAATCCATATTCAGGGAAACAAACTTTTTTTATTGGAAATTGCACAGATTTCTTGAAAAAGATCTTTCAACTACAAGTTATTTTTTAAAGTGACTTGAAATTGAATCACACATGCTTCTTCTTTAGAACTTCTTAAGAACACTCTTAATTTTCACGGCGTTAAGAAACACATGTCAAATCATGATTGAGAAAGTATCAAAACTGCTCAAAGTTGTTGAACCGACCATTATGCAAATTTAATATTAGACTTACTTCACCAAATATTATTATCTAGACTAGGAATATTATTGCAGCAATAATAATATATAATTTCAAAGTACATTTAAATCAACTCTGAAGTAAATATTTTCTTTTCTTTATTTTTTTTTTTTGAGTGTAGTCTGTTTGTTTTATTAGATAGAGTATCTCATCTGAGCTAATTCCTGTAGGCTGGCCAACCAATGAGTCCGAAAGGTCTGCCAGTCACTGTATCCTTAGTACAGGGGTCACAAACATGCACCACAATGCTCCCTGTGTGCTTTAAATAAAACAAAACAAAATAAGCATTCTGGGCTTTGACTTCTGTTCTTTACATTTGTTCTGTATCATTCCAACTGAATTTTGTATCTCTCCACCCCAGAAAAGTCCAATTTAAATTTCTCCCTCTATTTTATATTTGTATTCTCAACCTAAGGGAGCCAGGCTTTATGCTTCTTTTAGAAGAAAATTTGGGTAAATTAAAACTAAATTTTGTTTCTATCCTACATGCTCAGATTCAAATAACCTAATGTTTAAATTAGATTATACTAATTGTTTTTTTGGAGGGAGACAAGAGACTGCTTCATGAGACAGAGGAGAAAAATATTTGATTTCTTCATACTAAAAAGGTTTCTTGTAGAGAGTTGAAGTGAGGCCCCTCAGGGCCATGGCAATCTCATTTGCTCCTGTGTTGGTACATGGAAGAAAGGAGACTTCAGAGAGGAGTGCTAGAAATCCAAAACTTGCCAAAGGTTTTCACGCAGACAATGTGGTTCATGGACGCACCAGCCAGGGAGAAACCTTGACTGTGTGTGCATATGTGTAAGCCCAAAAGATACTTTCAGGTGTCCTTCCTATGATTCTCTTTACTTTACTTTACTTTTCTTTTTTTTTTTTCTTTTTTTTTTTTTTTGGAAAGACCTTCTTGCTTTTATTTTTTATTTTTTTTTTATTAACTTGAGTATTTCTTATATACATTTCGAGTGTTATTCCCTTTCCCAGTTTCCGGGCAAACATCCCCCTCCCCCCTCCCCTTTCTTATCGGTGTTCCCCTCCCCACCCTCCCCCCATTGTCCCCCTCCCCCCAAAAGTCTAGTTCACTGGGGGTTCAGTCTTAGCAGGACCCAGGGCTTCCCCTTCCACTGGTGCTCTTACTAGGATATTCATTGCTACCTATGAGGTCAGAGTCCAGGGTCAGTCCATGTATAGTCTTTAGGTAGTGGCTTAGTCCCTGGAAGCTCTGGTTGCTTGGCATTGTTGTACATATGGGGTCTCGAGCCCCTTCAAGCTCTTCCAGTTCTTTCTCTGATTCCTTCAACGGGGGTCCTATTCTCAGTTCAGTGGTTTGCTGCTGGTATTTGCCTCTGTATTTGCTGTATTCTGGCTGTGTCTCTCAGGAGCGATCTACATCCGGCTCCTGTCGGTCTGCACTTCTTTGCTTCATCCATCTTGTCTAATTGGATGGCTGTATATGCATGGGCCACATGTGGGGCAGACTCTAAATGGGTGTTCCTTCAGTCTCTGTTTTAATCTTTGCCTCTCTCTTCCCTGCCAAGGGTATTCTTGTTCCCCTTTTAAAAAAGGAGTGAACCATTCACATTTTGATCATCTGTCTTGAGTTTCATTTGTTCTAGGCATTTAGGGTAACTCAAGCATTTGGGCTAATAGCCACTTATCAGGGAGTGCATACCATGTATGTCTTTCTGTGTTTGGGTTAGCTCACTCAGGATGATATTTTCCAGTTCCAGCCATTTGCCTACGAATTTCATAAAGTCGTTGTTTTTGATAGCTGAATAATATTCCATTGTGTAGATGTACCACATTTTCTGTATCCATTCCTCTGTTGAAGGGCATCTCGGTTCTTTCCAGCTTCTAGCTATTATAAATAAGGCTGCAATGAACATAGTGGAGCACGTGTCTCTTTTATATGTTGGGGCATCTTTTGGGTATATGCCCAAGAGAGGTATAGCTGGATCCTCAGGCAGTTCAATGTCCAATTTTCTGAGGATCCTCCAGACTGATTTCCAGAATGGTTGTACCAGTTTGCAATCCCACCAACAATGGAGGAGTGTTCCTCTTTCTCCACATCCTCGCCAGCATCTGTTGTCCCCTGAGTTTTTGATCTTAGCCATTCTCACTGGTGTGAGGTGAAATCTCAGGGTTGTTTTGATTTGCATTTCCCTTATGACTAAAGATGTTGAACATTTCTTTAGGTGTTTCTCCGCCATTCGGCATTCCTCAGCTGTGAATTCTTTGTTTAGCTCTGAGCCCCATTTTTTAATAGGGTTATTTGTTTCCCTGTGGTCTAACTTCTTGAGTTCTTTGTATATTTTGGATATAAGGCCTCTATCTGTTGTAGGATTGGTAAAGATCTTTTCCCAATCTGTTGGTTGCCGTTTTGTCCTAACCACAGTGTCCTTTGCCTTACCGAAGCTTTGCAGTTTTATGAGATCCCATTTGTCAATTCTTGATCTTAGAGCATAAGCCATTGGTGTTTTGTTCAGGAAATTTTTTCCAGTGCCCATGTGTTCCAGATGCTTCCCTAGTTTTTCTTCAATTAGTTTGAGTGTGTCTGGTTTGATGTGGAGGTCCTTGATCCACTTGGACTTAAGCTTTGTACAGGGTGATAAGCATGGATCTATCTGCATTCTTCTACATGTTGCCCTCCAGTTGAACCAGCACCATTTGCTGAAAATGCTATCTTTTTTCCATTGGATGGTTTTGGCTCCTTTGTCAAAAATCAAGTGACCATATGTGTGTGGGTTCATTTCTGGGTCTTCAATTCTATTCCATTGGTCTATCTGTCTGTCTCTGTACCAATGCCATGCAGTTTTTATCACTATTGCTCTGTAATACTGCTTGAGTTCAGGGATAGTGATTCCCCCTGAAGTCCTTTCATTGTTGAGGATATCTTCAGCTATCCTGCGTTTTTTGTTATACCAGATGAATTTGCAAATTGTTCTGTCTAACTCTTTGAAGAATTGGATTGGTATTTTGATGGGGATTGCATTGAATCTGTAGATTGCTTTTGGTAAAATGGCCATTTTTACTATATTAATCCTGCCAATCCATGAGCATGGGAGATCTTTCCATCTTCTGAGGTCTTCTTCAATTTCCTTCTTCAGTGTCTTGAAGTTCTTATTGTACAGATCTTTTACTTGCTTGGTTAAAGTCACTCGGAGGTACTTTATATTATTTGGGTCTATTATGAAGGGTGTCGTTTCCCTAATTTCTTTCTCGGCTTGTTTCTCTTTTGTATAGAGGAAGGCAACTGATTTATTTGAGTTAATTTTATACCCAGCCACTTTGCTGAAGTTGTTTATCAGCTTTAGTAGTTCTCTGGTGGAACTTTTGGGATCACTTAAATATACTATCATATCATCTGCAAATAGTGATATTTTGACTTCTTCTTTTCCGATCTGTATCCCCTTGACATCCTTTTGTTGTCTGATTGCTCTGGCTAGAACTTCAAGAACTATATTGAATAAGTAGGGAGAGAGTGGGCAGCCTTGTCTAGTCCCTGATTTTAGTGGGATTGCTTCAAGTTTCTCTCCATTTAGTTTAATGTTAGCAACTGGTTTGCTGTATATGGCTTTTACCATGTTCAGGTATGGGCCTTGAATTCCTATTCTTTCCAGGACTTTTATCATGAAGGGGTGTTGAATTTTGTCAAATGCTTTCTCAGCATCTAATGAAATGATCATGTGGTTTTGTTCTTTCAGTTTGTTTATATAATGGATCACGTTGATGGTTTTCCGTATATTAAACCATCCCTGCATGCCTGGGATGAAGCCTACTTGATCATGGTGGATGATTGTTTTGATGTGCTCTTGGATTCGGTTTGCCAGAATTTTGTTGAGTATTTTTGCGTCGATATTCATAAGGGAAATTGGTCTGAAGTTCTCTTTCTTTGTTGTGTCTTTGTGTGGTTTAGGTATAAGAGTAATTGTGGCTTCGTAGAAGGTATTCGGTAGTGATCCATCTGTTTCAATTTTGTGGAATAGTTTGGATAATATTGGTATGAGGTCTTCTATGAAGGTTTGATAGAATTCTGCACTAAACCCGTCTGGACCTGGACTCTTTTTGGTTGGGAGACCTTTAATGACTGCTTCTATTTCCTTAGGAGTTATGGGGTTGTTTAACTGGTTTATCTGTTCCTGATTTAACTTCGGTACCTGGTATCTGTCTAGGAAATTGTCCATTTCCTGAAGATTTTCAAGTTTTGTTGAATATAGGTTTTTATAGTAAGATCTGATGATTTTTTGAATTTCCTCTGAATCTGTAGTTATGTCTCCCTTTTCATTTCTGATTTTGTTAATTTGGACGCACTCTCTGTGTCCTCTCGTTAGTCTGGCTAAGGGTTTATCTATCTTGTTGATTTTCTCAAAGGACCAACTTTTGGTTCTGTTGATTCTTTCTATGGTCCTTTTTGTTTCTACTTGGTTGATTTCAGCTCTGAGTTTGATTATTTCCTGCCTTCTACTCCTCCTGGGTGTATTTGCTTCTTTTTGTTCTAAATCTTTTAGGTGTGCTGTCAAGCTGCTGACATATGCTCTTTCCTGTTTCTTTCTGCAGGCACTCAGCGCTGTGAGTTTTCCTCTTAGCACAGCTTTCATTGTGTCCCATAAGTTTGGGTATGTTGTACCTTCATTTTCATTAAATTCTAAAAAGTTTTTAATTTCTTTCTTTATTTTTTCCTTGACCAGGTTATCATTGAGTAGAGCATTGTTCAATTTCCAAGTATATGTGGACATTCTTCCTTGATTGTTATTGAAGACCAGTTTTAGGCCGTGGTGGTCCGAAAGCACGCATGGGATTATTTCTATCTTTCTGTACCTGTTGAGGCCCATTTTTTGACCAATTATATGGTCAATTTTGGAGAAAGTACCATGAGGAGCTGAAAAGAAGGTATATCCTTTTGCTTTAGGGTACAATGTTCTATAAATATCTGTTAAGACCATTTGGTTCATGACATCTCTTAGTCTGTCTATGTCTCTGTTTAATTTCTGTTTCCATGATCTGTCCATTGATGAGAGTGGGGTGTTGAAATCTCCCACTATTATTGTGTGAGGTCCAATGTGTGTTTTGAGCTTTAGTAAGGTTTCTTTTACATATGTAGGTGCCCTTGTATTTGGGGCATAGATATTTAGGATTGAGAGTTCATCTTGGTGGATTTTTCCTTTGATGAATATGAAGTGTCCTTCCTTATCTTTTTTGATGACTTTTAGTTGAAAATTGATTTTATTTGATATTACAATGGCTACTCCAGCTTGCTTCTTCTGACCATTTTCTTGGAAAGTTGTTTTCCAGCCTTTCACTCTGAGGTAGTGTCTGTCTTTGTCTCTGAGCTGTGTTTCCTGTAGGCAGCAGAATGCAGGGTCCTCGTTGCGTATCCAGTTTGTTAATCTATTTCTTTTTTTCGGGAGTTGAGGCCATTGATGTTGAGAGATATTAAGGAATAGTGGTTATTGCTTCCCGTTATATTCATATTTGGATGTGAGGTTATGTTTGTGTGCTTTCATTCTCTTTGTTTTGTTGCCAAGACGATTAGTTTCTTGCTTCTTCTAGGGTATAGCTTGCCTCCTTATGTTGGGCTTTACCATTTATTATCCTTTGTAGTGCTGGATTTGTAGAAAGATATTGTGTAAATTTGGTTTTGTCATGGAATATCTTGGTTTCTCCATCTATGTTAATTGAGAGTTTTGCAGGATACAGTAACCTGGGCTGGCATTTGTGTTCTCTTAGGGTCTGTATGACATCAGTCCAGGATCTTCTGGCCTTCATAGTTTCTGGCGAGAAGTCTGGTGCGATTCTGATAGGTTTGCCTTTATATGTTACTTGACCTTTTTCCCTTACTGCTTTTAATATTCTTTCTTTATTTTGTGCATTTGGTGTTTTGACTATTATGTGACGGGAGGTGTTTCTTTTCTGGTCCAATCTATTTGGAGTTCTGTAGGCATCTTGTATGCCTATGGGTATCTCTTTTTTTAGGTTAGGGAAGTTTTCTTCTATGATTTTGTTGAAGATATTTACTGGTCCTTTGAGCTGGGAGTCTTCACTCTCTTCTATACCTATTATCCTTAGGTTTGATCTTCTCATTGAGTCCTGGATTTCCTGTATGTTTTGGACCAGTAGCTTTTTCCGCTTTACATTATCTTTGACAGTTGAGTCAATGATTTCTATGGAATCTTCTGCTCCTGAGATTCTCTCTTCCATCTCTTGAATTCTGTTGGTGAGGCTTGTATCTACAGCTCCTTGTCTCTTCTTTTGGTTTTCTATATCCAGGGTTGTTTCCATGTGTTCTTTCTTGATTGCTTCTATTTCCATTTTTAATTCCTTCAACTGTTTGATTGTGTTTTCCTGGAATTCTTTCAGGGATTTTTGCGATTCCTCTCTGTAGGCTTCCACTTGTTTATTAATGTTTTCCTGTGTTTCCCTAAGGGAGTTCTTCACGTCTTTCTTTAAGTCCTCCTGCATCATGATCAAATATGATTTTGAAACTAGATCTTGCTTTTCTGGTGTGTTTGGATATTCCATGTTTGTTTTGGTGGGAGAATTGGGCTCCGATGATGGCATGTAGTCTCGGTTTCTGTTGCTTGCGTTCCTGCCCTTGCCTCTCGCCATCAGATTATCTCTAGTGTTACTTTGTTCTGCTATTTCTGACAGTGGCTAGACTGTCCTATAAGCCTGTGTGTCAGGAGTGCTGTAGACCTGTTTTCCTCTCTTTCAGTCAGTTATGGGGACAGAGTGTTCTTCTTTCGGGCGTGTAGTTTTTCCTCTCTACAGGTCTTCAGCTGTTCCTGTGGGCCTGTGTCTTGAGTTCACCAGGCAGCTTTCTTGCAGCAGACAAGTTGGTCTTACCTGTGGTCCTAAGGCTCAAGTTTGCTCGCGGGGTGCTGCCCAAGGGCTCTCTGTGGTGGCAGTAACAAGGAAGACCTGTGCCGCCCCTTCCGGGAGCTTCAGTGCACCAGGGTTCCAGATGGCCTTTGGTGTTTTCCTCTGGCGTCCGAGATGTATGTACAGAGAGCAGTCTCTTCTGGTTTCCCAGGCTTGTCTGCCTCTCTGAAGGTTTAGCTCTCCCTCCCACGGGATTTGGGTGCAGAGAACTGTTTATCAGGTCTGTTTCCCTCAGGTTCCGGAGGTGTCTCAGGCAGGGGTCCTGCCGCTCCTGGGCCCTCCCCCACAGGAGCCCAGAGGCCTTATACAGTTTCCTCTTTGGCCAGGGATGTGGGCAGGGGTGGGCAGTGTTGGTGGTCTCTTCCGCTCTGCAGCCTCAGGAGTGCCCACCTGACCAGGTGGTTGGGTCTCTTTCCCACAGGGTCTGGGAGCAGAGAGCTGCTGGGGGCCCGGGATCTGCGGGCGTGGGACCTCCGGCAAACACAGGACGTGCCCGGTCCTAGATGAACTCTGCCTCTGTGTGTCCCGATCTCACCAGGCAGCTCTCTTGCAGCAGACAAGTTGGTCTTACCTGTGGTCCCGAGGCTCAAGTTTGCTCGCGGGGTGCTGCCCAAGGGCTCTCTGCGGCGGCAGCAACCAGGAAGCTCTGCTCTTTTCTTTATTTTTAAAGCTAACCAGTATATCCTTTGACTTGACCTTAAATTTTGCTTATGATTTTTAATGTAAATGTATTTCAATATCTTCTATTTCATATGATTACCAAAGCACAATGAAAATAGAGAAGTATAAGAAAAATAAATCAATTTATTGCTGAGCATAATAGATCTATGATTTTGCTGAAAAGAATTTTTTTATGAAAAGTAGTTAAATCTCTACTTTTAAGATACGTATTATCTCCAAACATTCATATAAGAATAATATAAACCTTCAACATACAAATAAATGCTGATGGGAGAGAAACAAAGTCATCAGGCACCAGTATGCCATCCAGTGCAACCAGCACAATATCCAGACTTCCAAGATTCTTATTGAAATTTGTACTGCAAAATAAAACTTTAAAATCTCTCTTTTGTGGTTTGTTGGGAATAAGATTTAAAAGTTATCATCTGCAATTCATTGTTTGGATTAAACAAGATGTGACACTTTTGTAAAAAAAAATGTGTCTCGTTTGATATATTCTTTTCCTTGCTTTGTACATCTGTGCTTATGTACAATAAAACTAGTTATCATGGCAACTGGAGAATTGTTTGTGCTTTCTCACAGTTTAAACCTTCTTTGTTTGAGAAGTACATTTCCTGTTTGAATATGGCTAATAGACATTTGCAAAGAATATTAGTGGTATTACGCCAAATGTGTTTTTCAATGTTTTCTAAGTAGATTACTTTTTGTCAATTAAACAGTATATTTGATAATAGCAATGAAGAAATCTTTGATTAAATAAAGCCAGTTGTAGTTGTAAGAGTATAGATGAATTATTTGAGAGTGTAAGGGTCCTTCACTTCAACAATGAGTCTTTTTGTTAAAAATCTTAAACAAATATATCAAAATACAATTAAATCTAAAGAAAAAAAAACATTTCAGAAAACCAAACATACAGCGGAAAATCATTCTACAGTTTGGGACTTTTTATGTGGTAATTTGAAATAAATTAAACAGAAGAGAAACAATTATGGATTCATTTAGCCAAATTTCTCAATCATAGAACACATGCCCATAGGGAGTCTAATGGGATAAGAAATTCTATCGACTTTTGCTTTTCTTTTGAATCATGTTTATTTTCTCTCCTACTTCTATTTGGAAGACACACATGTATAGCAATTTGAGTATAAGATTATTTTTATTTCTTTTTATTAAAATAATTGAAATATGTGTTTATGTGTGGTCTACAGAAGCAAAAAGAGTTCATTTCTGTGGAGCTGCTGTTACAGGGAGCTAAATGCTGCTCAATTTGAGCTCTGAGATCCAAACTCAAGTCCTCCGCAAGCCATAAGGAGCTCTAACTACTGCGTCATCTCTGAATTGCTAGTATTGTCCTCTTTCTCTCACTTTGAAAACAATAAAGGCCAATTACCTCTCTGAAGGAAAAATATAGTACTTAAAACTACCTGGATTATGTTAACATCTCATGATATAATTTTCCTTGTTAAAGGAAGACTGTGGAGAAGTAGGAATAACATGACACCTAAAACTTCAATGAATGACCTCACACAAAATGATTATTTCCATCCTCACCCGTTTGTCTGCAAGTTTCATTTTTCTTTACAATGGAAAAATATTCCATTGAATATATTTACCATATTTCATTATGCATTCATTATTTGATGGGTATCTAGGATATTTCTATTTCTTGGTTGTTTTAAATAGCAGCAGTGAATATGGATGGATAAGAATCTCTGTAGTAAGATGTAGAGTGCTTTGGGTAGATGTGTGAGAATGGTATACCTGGGTCTTGTGATACATCTACTATTAGCCTTTAGAAGAATCTCCATGTTGAATTCCATGTGCTCCAGCAGTGAATAAGCATTCTCAGTTTTCTACATCCGCAACAATGAATGTTACCATTTCCTTTCATCTCAGGCATTATAATGATGAAAAGACAAAATGTCAATGAAGTCTTAATTTCCATTCCTTGATGACCAAAAGTTCTGAATATTCAAAATAAATATTTATCAGACATCTGCATTCTTGTTTTTGAAAATTTCCTTTATTCTTTCTTAGTCAGTGTTCTCTGCTATGAAAAGACCATGCCCAAAACAGATCTTATGAAAGAAAGCACTTAATTGGGGGCTTGATTACAGCTTCAGATGTTTAGTACATTACGTTTATTTTCGAGTATATGGTGACATGCATACAGCCTGAGAACTATATCATGAGCCATAGACACAGACAAAGAGACACTGGGCCTGGCTTGGCTTTTGAAACCTTGAAGCACAACCCACAGTACTATATTTTTTCCAAGAAGACTATGCCTCCTAATTCTTAAATATTTTCAAATAGTGCTATTGCTTTCTGACTAATCACTCAATTATATGGGTCTAATACAGCTGTGTCACACTTAGGTCATAGATGAGGGGCTAGAAATGAAGTGGCATGATTTTTAAATGATTATTGATTTCAATATTAAACAGTACATGCCAACAGTTACTAAGGACTCAGTGATTACACAGGCTATACATGAGGAATATTATTTTTCTATTCATCTTTATGAATGTTTAGAATCCATTCCTCATGTTTAAAGGCAATGTTTAATTAAGAAATAATCAACTATGTATGAAAGGCAAAAATAGATGATAGATGTTAGATAGATGATATATGATAGATATAAGATAGGCAGATGATAGATAAATGATAGATACATGATATATAGGTAGATAGATAGATAGATAGATAGATAGATAGATAGATAGATGGATAGATAGATTGATTTATAGACAGACAAAGAGATAAATGAACCTATGAAGGTCATTCTTTTCAAACCACTTCAAGTTCACAATCTATTTTTTGATGGGCTGTTTATGTGCTTAAAATTAAGAACTCCTAGAAAGCTGGACACTAATAGGAGGCTGTGTTGAATGTCAAGAGAAGAGCAAAAGAATGCAGGTGGTATGAAGGAGGAAAAGGTCTAATGGAATATGAAGGTTTAAATTGTGTGGTAGATGGGATTATAGGAAGAGTATAGGGAAGAATAGAGGGATGCAATTACTGACATTAAAGGCCTTTGAAAGGGCCCTATAGTAATCTACTGCTGAAGAAAAATGCATGCAAAAATGTATACATAATAACATATAAAAAAGTCATTAGTACAGTTACCATTGCCTCTTGCTGATATCATAGGCTATTAAATATACATGTCAGTGCCAGGCACAGGATACCTACTTTTGAGATGTTCGGCTATGGAGTTCAGTAGATCCCCACCCCACACCAAGTACCACAAGTTGCTGCCATTACTACTGATAACTCCACAGAATTTGATGACAAGAGTCTATTGGTGTTGATATCACTCATTTGAATTATAGAAATAGAGAACCCAACTTGTACCAACCTTAAAAGCTTTGCCTCTACCGAATATCTATCATAGTTCTGGAAGCTTCTAATGTTTATGAGTTAGAAAGGTAGCCATAGTTTTGCCCAAGTAGGGATTCTGAGAGATGCAGTAAAATAAGTGCAATGGGAACAAGAAAGTTGCAGGGGTAGGCAGCAACCTTCTAAAGAGATTTAAAGCTTATTTTATGAGACCAATACATATGTTGGGTACCATTCGCTGGGACAAACACCATGGCTGGCAATCACAGGCCCTAAGAAAAAAGCCAGAATTACCATTAGGCTTAATGGTCATAGTAGCCAGTTTCCTGTGAGTTCTTATCTTTATATCTTTACATTACTACTGCATATCTCTACTGTAATCAGAAGTTTTCCCTTTTGTAGTAGATGGCAATTAATACAGATACTCACAACTTCTTCAGAGAAGAAGAAATATGATATCTATGCCCATGCCCTCTATCCCCAAGGCTACAGCAATATTATAGAAAAGAAGGTAAAAGATTATGCTAGACAGAGAGAGTACACTTTTGTAGAAAATATTATTTGGTGATCATTACAGCACAGTTGCTCACACTAACTCATAGTGTTTGTAACAGCACATACTAAAACAGCCATATCAGGACAACCATAATCCAAACACTAATGGGTTTAAGAAGCTACATTCTAGCTTAGAAGCTATCAGTATTTTACGGTTGCTAAATGATATGGTCACATGTCTTCAGAGATACGATCCCAGAAAGGAAACCTACATTCCAGTAGAGGGTCCTTTCCCCATGCCACATAGTAGCAGTACTAAGGGGACTTGATAGATTTTTGAAAGATACAAATGAAACTGGTGAAGGCAAGAGTTGAGCAAGGATAAAAAGGGAACATTTCAACAAAGGGAACAAGGAGTGGTGTTGCTGCAGGAGATTAACACTACACGAATTGCTCTGTGGCTCTCTCTGAAGAGATCCTTGCTACCCACCCCAATGTTGTAGATTCCTGAATCAAAGACACACCTCTACAATGCAGCCCTATATTTAATATGCTTTAAATAGCTCAATGATTGGGCCTTTCCCAAACTTCCACATTGCTAATGCCTTCCCTCCGATATTTCTGAGTCTTTACAGAAATCTATATTCCATCTTTGTTACCCTAGGGGTAGCAAAATTGAAGATAAGGGGGTGTTGGGGACACTCTTCCCCAGCTCTTTTTTTTTTTATTGAATATTTTTTATTTTCATTTCAAATGATATTCCCTTCTGGGTTTCCCGGACATAAGCTCACTATCCCATCCCCCTCCCCTTCTTCTATAAAGGTGTTCCCCTCCCTATCCACCCCCACTTCCCATCACCCCCGCGACATTCCTTTATACTGGGAGGTCCAGTCTTGGCAGAACCAAGGGCTTCTCCTTCCATTGGCCTCCAACAAGGCCATCCTCTACTACATATGCAGTCCATGAGTAGTACTTTATTCCCTGGGAGCTCTGCTTGGTTGGCATTATTTTTCTTATGGGGTCGCAAGCCCCTTCAGCTCTTTCAATCCTTTCTCTAATTCCTCCAATGGGAATCCCATTCTTAGTTCAGTGGTTTGCTGCTAGCATTCCCCTCTGTATTTGCTATGCTCTTGCTGTGCATCTCAGAAGGCAGCTACATCAAGCTTCTGTCAGCATGCACTTTTTTGCTTCTGCAATCTTATCTAGTTTTGGTGGATATATATATATATATATATATATATATATATATATATATATATATATATATATATATATATGCTGTATACCCATGTGGGGCAGGCTCTAAATTGGCGTTCCTTCAGTCTCTGCTCTAAATTTTGCCTCCATATCCCCTCCTATGAATATTTTTGTTCCCCCTTTTAAGGAGTGAAGAATACGAACCTTGGTCGTCCTTCTTCTTGGCTTCATGTGGTCTGTCTTCCCCAGCTGTTACATTCTTTGTATACAATCTCTTCTGCAGTTCTCAAGTCTGGATCTTACCACTTTTGAGGCATGGCAATTTTCCTGCTTCTCCTTTCTGTTCCCTGAGAATCCTAAAAGTCACACCTGACCAGCTGTTACTTGCCTGTAACTTTATTTACCCATCAAAACAAACTGGGGACAGGGACCCTCAGAGTCTTGCATGTAGATGGGCACATTACTGTGTAATTTTTGGGACCCAAATAAATTCTATTAGTCCCAATGCACAACACAGTGGGTTTGATCGAAGTGAATTACAAACATTCATGGAATTGTTAAACACTGAAAAACTAATTTCATGGAAAAGTCTGACTAAAATTTAGTATGTGTACATTTTACACAAATGTTTTCAACCAATTTATATTGTATTAAAAGATTGCCTACATAGATTAATTAAAACTATATTGTATTTTTTATATTATTACTTTTTTTTAATCTTTTCTTTTTGCACTCCAGATATTTTTCCCTTTCTGGTCCACCCTCTGACTGTTCCACATCCCATACCTTCTCCCTGCCCCAACACTGTCTCCATGAGGATGTCCCTACCTCAACCCCCACTCAACCTACCAAACCAGACCTCTAAACTCCCTGGGGCCTCCTGTCTCACCAGGACTGAACCCAGACCTGGAAGTCCACTGCTATATATGTTTTGGGAGCCTCGTATCAGCTACTGTATGCTGCCTGGTTTGAGGATCAGTGTCTGAGAGCTCTTAGGGGTCCAGGTTAGTTAAGAATGCTGGTCCTCCTACAGGGTCACTCTTCCTCAGCTTTTTTTTTATTCTTACACCATGAAAGGTGTATTTCTTCGTTGAAATAGTATTACACTATCAGGATTATTTTTACAAAATTACTCACCATACCTTAAGTGTATCTTACTGTATTAAAGTTTAAAGATAAACACAAAATAAAGAAAGGTAAATAACACAGTATGTTTGCAAGAAAAAAAAGTTGCATGAAGGGCATGGATAGCAAAAAATTTCTTCCCCTGAGGCCAAAGGCTACTTTTCCATGTTACATCTCAAAACTTACTAGTGTGCTCTAAACTTTAAACTGGAGAGATGAAATGTAAATCAGTCTCTGTTGCTTTTATAAATGGGGATGCTTTTGATTTTCAATGTTAGTTATAATAATTTTATTCATACCAATCTACTTTCTTTCTTCTACTTTTTGTCTTTGCACCGTTACATGTCAAAAAAATCCAGAGAAAATACAATCATGATGCTAGTGGTTTAAATTCAAGATATACATATCTCTATCTGTATAGATATAGACATAAGCATAGATCAGTTACAGTGGATACAGAAATGTCTCAGCACATAATGACACTTGCTGTGTTTTCAAGGTACCTATTCAGTTTTCAACATACCCAAAATGCCTTATAGATGTCTGAATCTTGTTCCCGGGGACCTAACATTCTCTTATGGTCTCCATGGTTACCAAATATACATCTAATATACACAATAAATCATACAACATAAAACTAAAACCAAATTTGAAATGAATTAAAATCCAGCAGAAAAGTTATGACAAACCACTTTAACTATGTTACATTTGTAATTAGTAAATATGTTAAATTTATTTCTAATATTTTTGCTATTATATTAGATACTTTTGTTGCTGTGGTAGAAAATTAGGACCAAAGCAAGTCTTAATTTTCTTTCTATTCCTATGGAATAAAAACACCTCGATCCAAAGCTATTTGGAAAAGAAAGAATTTATTTGGCTTATCCATTTCAATCATTACCCATTAATGAAAGAATCCACAGCAGGCATTCAAGTCAGGGGCCTGGAGGCAGGACCTGAAACAGAAAACATAGAGAAACATGACCTTGATTACTAGCTTGGTTTCCATGCTTTTCTCATCCTATTTTCTTAAAATAGCTTTGTACAGAATGATACCTCTATTGCTGGGCTAATAGTAATCTGGTGGAGGTATTTTACCTATCGATATTCCTCTTCCCAGGTAACACTAATTTGTATCAAGTTGAAAAGCAAAAATAACAAACAGATTAGAAATTTATAGAACAATAAATTTATTCAGATTTCTAGTTTATGAAGGAGTGTCCATAATGCTGTGGGAGATTTTATCGAGAGATTTGATCTTCAACAGAGAGCAAACTGGAAGTGTAAAAAGAATTTCAAATCAGAGAGATGGCCCCTGGTGATTCAACTACGCTTCACCTGCTCTTGGTTCCATAATTTTCCCAAACAGGGAGACTAACACGGGACCAAATGGCTAAATGCATGTCTGGGTGGGGAGGGGATTTCACATTCAGACCACCAATTATGTGCAGTTGTATAGATCAAAGTGAACACTTTAGCAAGACCACGTATCTTTCAACTATATTTCTTAGCACAATACAAATAATTAATTTGATACTATAAGAAACTATGATTGAGGGGATGAAAACAGGAAGAAGAGAGAAAAATCAGAGCCCTGCAATGACTCTGCATAGGATGGACATTATGTACATTACAGACTTTTGTTCCAGTTCATCACCGGTATACAAATTTGTGTACAAATGTTGGTACATGGGGCATGAATATGCAATTAAGAAACAAGAATATTTGGAAATTCTTGATATTTTTTCTCTTATTGTATGAACATAAAACTACCATGGAATGACTAAACTATTAAAAATAGAGAGAAACCTTACTCACTATTCAATCCTTTGACCACACCAGCCTTAACTTGTCATAATCACAAAAATTATATGTATTTAATGAGCTATACTTTGCTTTATTCATTTCTTATTTCAGCTAATCAATACCAAATGGTTCATAAGTATTTCCCATGATTGCTGGTGCTTCCCAGTTAAAATGAACCATCAGGGTGCTTAATAAGTTATCCTAAGATGTAGAACACAGTGCATGTCAAACTCACACAGCATTTTCCAGAGTGGCACCTGCCTCTGGAAGCTAGAAAATAAATCAAGTAATATAAAAATCAGTGGTTGGAGATAAATTCCAAGGGTCAAAGTGGAAGAAATGCTGGGTGATGGAGTAGTTTCACATTGCAGCCTGTTTTTAATCACTGATTGTCAGCTGGGCAACTGAAACACCCAGGGAACATTCTGTTATCCTCCATTAAACTGCTACGAAATATTTTCCTTGGTATGAATTAACACTAGCAGTGCAAATGTAGATTCATAGAGAGCAGTAACTTCCACCACCATTTTCCATTCCCCTCAGACTCCTGCCTTCCCTGCTGAAAGGAAGGCTTTGGACTTGATAATTTTTGTGAGAAAACTTGCTCTAATAATTTCTACCTAAATGTCAACAGTGTACCTTTAATGCATGGACATTACCTGAGCATTCTCTCCCTGTATTTTTATGAAGCATTTTTATTCTTAGAGATAATTTAGAATTTACCCCTCGTTATTTGGTTGGCTGATAAAGATGGCAGGAAGTCAATCACTCAGCGAAAATATGGAGGCGACATCTTATAGACAAAACGGGAAGAGAAGGGGAGGAGAGCAGGGTCAGACAAGATGGAGGATGGATGGAGAAGAAGACGAACCAGAATCACGTGGCCAGGAGGAGCTGCAAGAAGCTAGGGATTTCATAGTAATAGAGTGGTGACCTGGTATATTTGTCTAATATAAGCATACACCTTGTAACTATATTATTGTGTTGTATGTTCTTTGAACAGGCATTTTGGGGTTGGAGATTTACCATTTTAAATCTGGCTGGTATATCGTAAATCTCTAGTGTTTTCATTATACCGGGTTAAGGGGAGCTAAGTGAATGATGACTTAAAGATACCTAAGTGGGGGGCAACAAGCAGAGGCTGAGAGAGCAATATCTGATCTCTGGCAAACCTAACCAGGACAGAAAGATAACTCCGAGAGCAGGCAAGAGTGCAGCCACAGAATGTTATGCTGGGGTTGAGGGCTGCTCGGGTAGAGGACTGAGACTGGAGGGGCTGAGCACCAAGCTAATTGGCTACAGACAGCAATGTAACGACAAGTGTTTAAGTATTAGATTACTATTAACTATTTTTAACTATTAACTATTTTCTCAACCGAAATTAACTAATTTTCTCAACCTATAATTAAAAAGAAAAAATAGAGGAAGGTTTCTGAATTTTATAGTTTTTGTTGGTCAGAGGTAGTCATATGTTGGTCAACCTTCTCAGTTCTTAAAGGATCTCTTTCAGAGCTGGTATTCCTTTATTCTCCTTGGGGAATGTTGATATGGGCATATTGGTGAAGGCATCATTCTTCAAAAAGAAACTGGTGCCTTACAGGAGACTCTGCTAGGCTCCTCCCAGGGATCTACACCACCTTACATCATCATTTGGCCACCATTACCTGCCACTTCTAGGTGCTGGTGGGGATAAAAGGGCTGCCTGTTACCATGTGCTGTCTCTGTCTCTCTATTTCCACATGTTCCTGCCGTTCTTTCTCTATCCCCCTTTCTGACCTTTTTTCTGTCTTTCTCTGTCCCTCCTTTTCTGTCCTCGTGGCTCTGCTCCTATCTGTGTGTCGATATCCTTTATCCAGGTCTTCATTCCCCTCCCTTCTCCACAAATATACCTCCTTTATATCAGACTTGTTACATAGCATGACTTCTCAATCCACCTTGACATGAGCCCACCAGGAACCTCCCCCATACACACAGTATTATACTTCATAACAGAAATTCCGTCTTGAAATAATGACTTTACTTTTCAGTTTTCTCATCTGTGAAGGAGTACTTTACTCTAATTGTATTCCAGTTTCTCCTGTTGAACGTTTTTGCTTTCTTTAAGGCAATTCTTACATAAAACTTACTAGCTAGCATACAATAACCTTTTTATAAAAAAATAAGATTAACTTAACCCGACAAACGTGCTTTGACTTTTCTGTCTATAAAACCTCACATAAAACAAAAATTCCTGGAAGAGAAGGAGGATTTTCACTTTTGTTTCTATTTTCCAAACTCCAGACCGTAAGAGGTGTTTGACATAAAAGTGTCACCTTGGGCTGGAAAGATAGCTCAGCAGTTAAGAGCTCTGACTGCTCTTCCAGAGATTCTGAGTTCAATTCCCAGCAACCACCTGGTAGCTTTCAACCATCTGTAATGGGATCCAATACTCTCTTCTGGTGTGTCTTAGGACAGTGACAGTGTACACATTATTCATAAAATAAATACATTTTTTAAAAGAAAGTGTTCCCTTGCTACTCAATATTCATTTCCAGCTTAGTATAATATCTAACAACTATGGAATTACAAGGAAAAACATTATGTTTGGAAATTGATCAAGAATGGAAAACCATCTAGCCTGGTGTTTGAGCATAAGAGTAGGAGACTCCTTCATAAGCTACTTTAAAATTATCTTTGTAGTTTGTATTTTGAATTTGTTAGGCATTGAACATATTTTCAAGCAAAAGATAATGACACAACACTATAGCAGAACTTTGAGGTGAAGGTTCGGGTAACTGGACCTGGAAAAATGTATCTTAATGAAGCAGATTAAGAAATGATTGCTCAAGTCCATGTGAGAACAGAAGCCAGACAAGCATTGACTTAGGAAATAAGCATAAATATAATGGTTAAGAAACACGTCAGTAGCAAAATATGATTCAGAGCTGTAGATTTATGAACTGGGCATTTAAGAAGAAAGAAGTCAAATAATTTTGATTTTAAAACTCTAGTCGTAGCAAGAAATTAAAAGAAACCTAATTTTATATAATTATTTGAGGCAGACTTTGCAAGGAGTATATATTTACCTTTTGTGTTGTAAAAACCACAATGAAAAGCACTGCATCCCAGACAGCTTTTTCTTACATATTTTCTAAAAAAACAGTCATAGAACACTAAAAAGTAATTTAGAAACCAAAAAAGTGTAGTAGATATAATTAGAGATCTATTTGCTGTTTTCTTTCAATTTTTGTATATTGTTTTCAGCTGTTTTATTTTCACCTGTATTATAATAAAACAATAAAAATAAATTAATAAAAGAGCAGACCTTACTAATATCTGGAATAACTAATAAGAAGTTGAGCCATGTATATAATTTAAAATTAAATATTTTTTTCATTAATTTAATTTTAAAATCATACAGTCAGTAGTCTCTCCCCTACCTGAAAGCACAGAGAATATGTACACATGATTTATATCAAAGAGAGTAACTCGTCCTGCAGTCTTCTTTCCCAAGCTCCAGTCTTTAACTGAAAAGTAGGCGAAGTCTAGTAGTAGGTAGAATTGGTTGGTCATTGCTTGTAGCATTTATCCCAGTTCTCTTTCTTTGTAAAGCATTTGCCAAACATTGTTGCCATATATACACAGTTATATTTTGTATCCTGGAAGCAAGACAGCATAGATATTTGAAGGAACGTGATAGAATATCTACTTTTGGTCATATCAATATGAAGCATCCCAGTGTATGCAGATAGCTTCATAAAAAACCCTAGTCCCTTATCTCTTATAGAAATGCTGTAGTAATACTAACAAGAAATTCTTTTTGAGTGCAGAATCCATAGGTGCTCTCTTGTTTAATACATATAATGACTTTTGAGAGAAAATTTAATGTGAATTAAGATCATGTTAGTTTATAATCAAAAGAGTTTTATAGTACGTTACATCATATGTATATAGTGTACTACATATAATACAGCATATTATATTAGTACACAATTTTTCTTTATTGTCTCCAGTACCTGCTTGCTTTAAACTCCATTTAAGTGAAGATCTACTGTTTGGTCTCCTTAGTATTCTAACTATGAATGTTAGAATTTAACTATGAGAGAGGTTCCTCATATTCCTAAAGAACTAAAACTAAATTAGTTACCAAAATAAATAGGTCATATAGACAGTTGATTATTATAACATTTTATCAACACATAATTACAAAAAAAGGAAAAATAAAAATGTGTATGCTACCATTATAACATACAATAAGCAATGCTTAAATAATTATTTATACAGTGAATTTCATTCGACAAGTAGATGGGTTAGTGCAAAAAATACAAACCTGCGTAAAAAAAAGTCCCATTAAAAATACTCTTCATTGCCTACGCCGAATGGAGAAGGCTCAAATTCTCATGATCAAATTTAGTTGTGACAACTCATTCACTCATGTCGTCAATTAAGAAACTGAAAGCATTTTAAGCATATACATTACCTTCTTTTTCTAAGCAAACAACAAAACAGAACAAAGCAAAAATCTTCAGTTTCCATCTCAGAAGCAACAATAGCTCTGTAAAAAATATAGAAATATTATTTTTAAAAAATCCCATTATCATCACACATCCATAGAACTAGAGGATGATATTTTTTGGTATTTTTAATATAATCAATTGTGATTTCAAGCATAAAAATAAATTTGATCGAAAACTCCATTTGCTTTAAATCTCAGCGTGGACATCCGTCGTTGAACCATCCTTCTCTGAGCAGTCATTCCAGAGCAGTCATCCTTGTTGGAGTTCTGTTCCCCACTATCTTTTTTTTTTTTTTGATATTTTATTTATTTACATTTAAAATGTTATCCCCTTTCCCAGTTTTCCCTACCGAACCCCCTATCCCATCCTCCCTTGCCTGCTTCTATGAGGGTGATCACCCACCCACTCACCCACTCTAGGGCCCTGCCCTGACATTTGCTTACACTGGGACTTCGAGCTTTCACAGGACACAAGGGCCTCTCCTCCCATTGATGCCAGATTAGGCTATCCTCTGCTACGTATGCAGCAGGAGCCATGGGCCCCTCCATGTATACTCTTTGGTTGGTGATTCAGGTCCTGGGAGCTCTGGGGTTCTGGCTGGATGATGGTGTTCTTCCTATGGGGTTGCAAATTCCTTGAGCTCCCTTAGTTTGTTCTCTAACTCCCTTATTGAGGACCTTGTGCTCAGTCCGTCCAATGCTTGGATGCGAGGATTCCCCTCTGTATTTGTCAGGCTCTATCAGAGCCTCTCGGGAGACAGCTTTATCAGGATCCTGTCATCAAGCTCTTCTTGGCATCAGCAATAGTGTCTGAATTTGATGTCTCTATATGGGATGGATCCTTATGTGGGGCAGTCTCTGGACGGCCTTTCCTTCAGTATCTTTTAGATCACTACTTTTATTGTCCAAAGTTTCTGCTTTTCCTTTCCTACCTCTTTCCTAGGTCCTCCTCCATCCCAATCACCTCCATACCCAACCAATCTTATGCTTTTTCCTTCTGTCTTTCAAAAACAATCAAACAACAACAACAAAAATATATGCAATACTCATCCAAAAGCCATAAAAACAAAACCTGAAATTTACAAGCAAAAGGCCAGTAAGACAGAAAGAAAAAAATCCAAAAGCTTAAATAAAACAAAAGGAGACCAAAATGATCTACATATATTTTTTTTTAGTTTTGAAAACTTGATTATACATGTTCATACTTATTCTTTGTTAGCCTCTGCTTAAATATTTAGAAACAATAGGTGTCCTATCCTATTTAATATCTATGTAATGATGCTACTACTTCATATTTGCTCTTTATACTCACATCAACAAAATAAATTCTAAAGATAACCTGAGATATAATTTTGATGCATATTTTCAGGCTCAAATCAATATGAAAATATATTAATTTCATATTAAGTGAAGACTTCCCAGTAGCATATTTTTGCTTTCCTGACCTTGAAATTATAAATGTTTCACATTACTGTCACTGCATAAATACACCAGTTGTTTTCCCAACTCTATTATCTTCATTAATTTCCTTGTACTTCTTCCTTATGAGCACAGCACCAACACTGTAAGAACAATAGCTGTATCAAACCCTTGAACTCCCTCTTGCCTGAGTCTCATCAGGACAAATTGTTCAATTATGGATGATTCTGTGGAACTTTATCTGTTGTTCTTCCTGTGCACCCCTCTTCCAGCCATTTATCAAGCCCTGACCATTTTCTTCTGTGAAGTTTTAAATGAATGTCCTGTACTCCTTCCAGACGCTCCCTCTTTTGCTTTAATCAAAGCCACCATCTGATCTTCCTACGGCTACAGCGATTATCTGCTAATTGAACTCCATCCCTTAAGACTCTTGGTAATACAATACACTGCATAAAGAAGAGCCTAATTAATCTTCCTAAAAAGGATTTTTTCATGTGCAATAATGCAGAAAATATTCATTATAATTCTGCAAAATAAAATTCTGTTTATACTGTAAGAATTTCACAAGAGCCTCTTTCACCCTTTCTTTAAATTTGTTTGTTGAGTGCTTAGGATGATCCAACTATAATTTTTATGGAATTCTTATGAAACAAAAAAAGAACAATGAACTACTTCTTTCCGTCTGTCTTGGTTATAATTATAAAAGGGAGGGGGTTATGGAGGGGTAACTGGGAAGGGGAATATCATTTGAAATATAAATGAATAAAATGATTGATTTAAAAAAGGGAAATTCTGTGATGACTAAAATTAGTTGATAATTTCACTTTCCTTGGCAAGAAAGCTTCAGCTGAGAAATTGTCTCCTTTGTATTGGCCTGTAGTCTGTCTGTGGAGCATGTTTTTGATTGCTGATTGATGTAGGGCATCTAGTCTCTGGGGAGGTGAGCTTGTTGTCTGAGAAAGGTAGCTGAAATTGAGCCTGGGTGCCAGCCAGTAAACAACATTCCTCAAGAGTTTCTGCTTCAAGTTTCAGTCGTGCCTCTCCTTGATGAAGACCTATAACCTATAGACCCAATAAACCCTTTCCTCTCCAAGTTGCTTTTTGGAAGTTATATTTTACAAGTTATATTTGATCACAGGGACAGAAAAGCAAACTAGGACCATTCAGTCAACTCAACCTCTTTACTGGGTCCGTACCAAGAATCAGGCAATGCACACCCTCAATTTTCCATCAGTTATCAAAGAAAATGAGACCCTCTTAAAATAACTTCTACTAAGAAATAAATCTCATCGTCGAACTTTTTATGATGAAGAGGGATATTTACTAGAATTTACTAGAGCACAAGTTTTTGAGATGCACTCTCTTTTTTCACAATTGAAAAAGACTTTTATGACTCTCACTGTATTTTTAATACAACTCTAATTAAAATAGAATTATATTAACTCATTCTATGTCCTACCCACAGTCCTTGTTAAACATGAAAATTAAGAAAAGAAAGACTAAGTCCACAAATGCCCAATTAAAGCAAGCCTAATTTACTTATCAGGAAGATGGACATTGGTCACTGCCTGCCTGGTTTCCCAGAGAGTAGAGCTGAGTTTAGAAAGGGAGGTGCTCACGAAGACAAAGCAACAAGGTTATGGTACTTTCCACCTTTGTTCAGTTTGGCAAGTGTACATCGTGATGAACTTTCTGCCTATGTGTTATCAAGTATAGCCTGTATAGAAAGGACAACTTACCTCGTTTATGAAATAAAAATATGTGATATCCTGAACAACAGCTGTCAGTATTCCTGGAAGTTATCTGTCCTTGGGAAACTAGGCCTTACAGGTTAATTTTACTGCTTACCTCACTTCCAGCCACTTCCCTTAAATTCTTTTCATATCCTATCTTAAGTTGATAGCCTCTTTATCTTTTATTATTATTACATATGTGTGTGTTTGTGTGTGTGTGTGTGTATGTGTATGTGAAAAGTTATTCAAACATACAACCTATTGAGTCTTGTTTGCTTACTTGTGCACATTAGGTCTCAAACACTGGACAAATAACTAACTGGAATGCCTATTTAACATATTAAAACAAATCTGGCCACCAGGTTTTCTCAGCACCCTTCAGTCCTTACCTTTTACAGACAAAGGCTGGAATACTCTGCCAGTAGTCTTAACTTTTCAGGTCCAGGGGCTGGGCTTCCCTTTCTCCCTTACCTATATAATCAAGGTATTTTGGTTACCCAACCTTTTCCCCTCCTAGCCTCTTGGTCTCCTAGCTCTCGCCTCTCCCCTCCCCTCTCTCTTCATTTGGCCCAACTCAAGGGCCACGCTTACTTTTGTCTCTCCCAAATATTTCTGCCTGTGGGTTTGCTCTCTCTCATATCTACAATAAACATTCTTTTCCACCATTCCGAGGAAGACCCATGTTCTTCTTTTTCTATTCATTATTTCATTCCTTATGTATATGGAAATTTGTAAGCAAATGGATGGACCTAGAAATTATATTTAATTAGGTAATCTAAACAAAGAGAAAAACTTTATGTGTACTCTCTTTTCTGCACTTTTTAGCTTAAAATCCTTACATTGTGTATTGAACATGAACTAAACTAGGACAAATATAAAAGGAAAATGGAGGTTTGTGAGGAAAATAGCAAGATAGAAATGATAAAAGTGGTAGAATGAACAGTAGATAGACAACTCCAACTAGGAGCAGGGGACAGAGGTCAATATAGAAGAAGGAAGGACAAAGAACAAGTAATAACTAGGATGTTTGATAAAGGCTTAGAGAATCATGTTATTTTATATTCTACTAAAATTATACACAACACACATATGCATATATACATATGTGTGAGAGTGTATATGTGTTTATATGTGTGCCCAGATCTTTAAAAAAAGTTGTGTCACAAACTTAAGAAAGAACTATAGACTAAAATATCTGCATACTAGGCACAATAACTTACTTTCAAGGGAGGTCATCATAGTCCTAGTGACTCTCAAATCAATATAGATTGTAGATGTAGCCTTCGTTACCTCTCATAGACTAATGGTAGATATATTTTTCAGAAGATACTGCATATTTAAGAAACAAGACTCATAATATTCTGCTATATTTGACATTAAAGCCTTTCTCTGTTGTGTAGCTTTTACAGTTCTTGAAAATATTATCCAAGCTGCCAAAGAATGAAGACAATTGATTAATCAGTCTTCATAGTAACAGAACATAGCAATACCAATGAACCACATAATTACCACAATGGTAAGATATACATAGAAAGAGAATAGGAGGCACTCACTTGTCAGTGGCAACCAGATGATATCTAAGTGTACTAAGGCCCACTGAACAGAAAAGCAATAATGTCTGCAAATGAAAAACTAGCCAGTTTCTCCGGGTTAGTAAGGTCATAAATATTAGAAAGGAATCTACTGCCATTTTAGTATACTCTATACTTTATCCTTAAAAACATATGTAAGGGTAACTATCACCCCTCATCAACAAAGCACTTCTTTATAGCAAATGGAGACCATCATAGAAGACCACAACTGGACACAATAAAAATGTCTGAGTGGATAAGAGCTATTCCAGAGGACCCTGGCTCAAATCCCAGCATCCACAAGACAGCTCATGACTATAAGTAACTTCAAGATCTGACACCCATATACAGACATCATACAGGCAAAATGCCAATGCCTATAAAATAGGAATAAATAAATTAGATTTAAAAAGATCATATGGAACTGAGCCCCTAAAGATATGTCTACTTCCCAGCCCCTGCATTTGTGTATCAGGGAATATTGCAGGTAAATGGACAGAGCTTTAAACAGATAAGGAAAAACAATGTGTATTATATTACCACAGACTAGTTAGGTGGTTACATAGTAAGGAACAATGAAAGAGGAGGGAAACATCAGAAGAAGGTGCTATAGAATATAATCTTATTTCAGGATAGAGGGGAGATTACAACAAAAGGATTAAAGGAACGGAAGATGGAAGTCAGGATAGAGGAGGGAATATGAAGAGAAGAGCAGGCTGAAAACATTTTGAATAGCATATGAAAACCTACTACTGTAGAAGCTTCATAAATCCATACATGGACAAAAGAAATTAAATGAAGTTACTACATGATAGGGTAGACAATGCCAAAGAGATAGGCTATGAAATAAAATCCACAGGGACAGGAATGGGTGGCAATTGTTTGAGTCATTGACCATAAAGAATCACTGTCCTCTTAAACACTAGAGGCTAATGGCAATGCTATCAGCTATCAGCTGTTCCTCACTTGATGGTGAGATCCTATTGTTTAAGACACTGCATTCCAATATCAAGAAACAAGTGCAATATATTTAGTACTCAACTACAGTCCTTGTCCCTGCTGCCTGACTCTCATAGGACTGAAAGTGGCTATACAAGCTACTGAAGGAGAAAGGTATTTACCAATCTCACCCTGCTATGAATTCTGCTTTCTATCCAAACAACTTGCCTGTACCCTATGCTCAGTGCATAATGTTAGGAGAATGTTAGAAGAGCAACATATTAAAATTGCATTAAATGGCTCATTCCTTGAGATGGAACCCATACTAGACACACTTAATGAGGCCAAAATCATGAAACTAGATAGGTTGGAATCCAAGGGGAAAAACCCACTAATATTAGTTTGCTAAATGAATATAGAAGTTATTTGACTTTCTATGATAATATATTGTAATAACCATAGATCAGGGTAGTGTCCACCCCACCAGAGAAGCTTTTTCATTAGATGGTAATTAAGGCAGAGACCCAAACTGAAGAACATGCATCGACTGAGAGATTTTGTTGTGCTCAGTTCTTAATCTGATGTCTTTATTAAGCCTGCTTCCTCAAGGCTCAGGAATCTATAAAGAGGAATTCGAAGAGGTGGAAATAGTATGAGAATCAGAGGTCGTTAAAAGTTTTAAGGAAACACAATTTTCCTGACCTGAAAAGACATATACGTATAGTAAATCACAGAGAATACGGCAGCATGCATGGGATTGGCACAAGCTCAAACCAGACAAAATCTCAACAGCGAGGAGGAAGAGAGCAACATATCCAAGAACTTATTTGTCACTGTTCTTAGGAGAGTGAATTATTAGTTTTCTTCAGAGGGTAGGCGATAGTTATATTGTTTGTATTCCAAGGGAGATCTCATGCTCAGGACTTTTATCTTTTAAGCAACACAAATTTGATTTCATGTTTCTCTAGTATTTCTTCCTTTCATTCTTTCTGTCTTCCTTCCTTCCTTCCTTTCCAATTCTTTCTTTGTGAGCATATAGAAGTTAGAAGACAAAAAAGAAAATGTTAATAGTATAATATAATATAATATGTGAGATTCTCACTAAAAATAAACACTGACTTAATGAGGGAGATATGGATAAGTCTGAAAACAGTAGACAAGTCTAAGACTAAATAAGTCATTTCAAATAACTGTAGTTGAACATTCTGTCTGATGTATAATTTTTACTGATTAATAGTGACTGCTTGTTTAACTTGGATTTAATTATTTAATTTGAAAACAAAACATTGTAGTAGTATGTTAATATAGTGCTCTCTAATTCCACTTTGGCAAGTCAGAAGAAATCAGTTCACTGTGAAGTATATGGGGGCAATCAAATACTACTTTGGATAATTTAAGTAAGTGATAAATGGGGTATTTTCTGAAACTTGCTAATATGTGGCTGGTGAGATGTCACCAGGGTACTTACATTTGTTGGCCAACATAATGATCTGAGTTGATTCCCCAGATCCCACATAGTAACTGGCTCCTGCAAATTGTCATGTGACTGTGCATTTTCACTATGACACATCCACATGGCATACAAACAACATTAATAAATGGTTACCACAAAACACTAATGCAAAATGGCAGTTTGGTATGCCTGGTTCTAATTAAAAGTAGCAAGAGTTGAGTTTAAAAGCTAAGGGAACAGTCAAAAAGGTAATGTTTCTAAAGCAGCTTTGCAGCATAGTAGTTTTATATTCCTATACATGTCCCATTTTTCATGAAATTTCAGGAGTGCATGATGAAAGCCACTTCCTTATTTACTTATATGTACCTATGGTAGCTTCCAAAGCTCAACTTCAATTGACAAACTGAAAAATTGTCTCAGTATTCTCTAAGACAACCCAGAGAATTCTAAGATCTCTGTCAGCATTCTATCTGTGCCTCCTGCCAATCACAATTACCTCATTAGTCATGATGAGATAGAAGGAAAACAGAAACTCCATTTACCATTAGTGAGGTATCTAGTGATATTAATAGGACCCACAATGTAAATGCAATGTGACCTCTATAATTCTACAAGCTGTAGTTATAGCCATTGATTTGGGGGAGCCAAGAATGAAGAAAGCAGATTGTATAACTTAGACACTTTGAAACAAAAGTTCCCCAGTAATTTGGATCTTTGTAGCAGATTCTGAGAAGTACAGAGATGTACATACTTAGGAGATGATTTAAAGATCTTTCACTGTACAAATGAGTGTAGTAATATATTATATTAATGGTAAAACATGACCAGAATACTTATGTTAGAAGAGAAAATGAGAGAGTAAGTATATGAAGGCTGGAGGTCAGACTCCCAAGAGATATATGGATTTTAAAATGAGCAGGCTGGCAGAAGGCTATTCTCATATATCTAAGCTGAAGAAATAAGAAGAGCAAAACGCTCATAGGAATGGAAACCTCAATTTGTGAAGTTAGTGCATCTATTAAGTCCCAAATTGGTCAGGTTAGCTTTATAGAAATGGTGACTGTAAAAATGCTGTTTGTTTCAACTAGTTCCAAGTATTGAGAGAATGAAATTAGCTGAATATAATCTTTATAACTAAATTTGAAAACTCACACAAATACTAATTAAATGTTGTATCTCCTGTGTTGATTCATCATATTCATACTGACAAAGTTTGGGGTAAAAAAGGTTAGGGGGAAAGTTGTGATTTTTTCATCAAATATTTTAAAATAATGAATTACTTTAAGTTTATAATGACTTAACATTAGTGGTTGAAAAATTCATGGGTATTTGAGTAAATCAAACAAATTTTATATTTTGTAATTCTATTTTATATTCTGCAACTTTATATCTAGAATTAAAGTGTTTTGTTTTTTCAGAAGACGTTTCTACATATTTCCAGAAATTCATTTAATTGTCATAAAAAACAATATTGTCACTGGCAAGCCCAATTTGAAAACAGACTTTCTGAGGGCTCCTGGGAAGGTACATAGCTACCATTTCACAGAGATGTACGGGAGGGATCCCTTACAAAAGACAACTGTACTAAACATTCCAAGAACTGCAGTTCAACATGTCTTGTCACCACTGTCCAATTTCCTTCTCTCCTTAGAGAGAACCTCACCTCCATTCTCAAGAAGAACTTGTAACAGTTTGCTAACTTGAGCTTTCTCTAAAGATGTAGAGATGGAAAGACTATTCTGGATTACTTCCCTTGTCTCCAAATGGCCCTGAAAACCTTAAATGATGATAAGAAGATAAAACTAAATCAGAGTGAAATTAGCCCAGGTCTGAGAAAGATGACTGACGTATTAAAGCAAGCAAATGCAAGAAAATGAGTTCTCTTTTAGGGACTGCAAAGAGAATAATTTTGGAACTATCTAAACTTGCCAGAAAACAAATTTGTTTCTGAATTTATTCTCTTTAACTTCATATAGCTATGGTCAATATATATAATGTAAAAAGAACAATAGCAATAAATAAATAAAGCCTAAATATCAAGAATATAAACAATAGCATACATAAATCACAAAAGAAAATTGGCCTCTTGGTTTTTGTGAAGATTTTTTAAATCTTAATTTTTTTCTCATTCTAATTTCTAACTTTAACCTTTTCTTACTATATTCCACTCTTATGTTCTTATTTTGGAATTTTTTGTTTTCTGAGGTAGAAACATTTTGGATACCCACAGCAAAAGGATTTAAATTGGGAATATACAGCTATTTTTTTCATTTAACCAAATAGATACTTAGTAAAGTGAACATGAACATTGTCTTTGTCTCAGACCCTCTCGAAAGAGATAAGTAGTTTCACTTTTATCTCTTTATAATACTATCTATCCCTTCATTAAGTGTCCCCTCCCATGGACCTTATTTGCTACCTAACATCTGTCATTATTTGGATTGAAACACACCTACAAAAATGTTAAAATTTATGTACATACATACTTGCATGCATATTAAAACCCTATATATAGGAGAAGATATGTGATTTTGGTATTTCTGTGTCTGAGTAACCTCAGTCAGGATATGTGTCTCTATCTTTATGCATTTACCTATAAATTTCATCATTTGATATTTTTCTTAATAACTGTATTAATGTTCTGTTTTGTAATTATATCTCATTACTTTATGGATATCTATACTATTTCCAATTTTGATTATAAAGATTTGAGCAGCACTAAATGTGGTTGAACATATATATGATGCATAAAATAATGATATGATTTATTTTTAACATTTTTGGAAACCTACCCACTAATTATTATATTAGCTGAACCTGCTTGAATATATGTTCCCCTTTCCCATATTTTTATTTATATACTGAAAGCTGTTTTATCAATTTTGGTCATTGTGACTGGGCTAAGCTTTAATTTCAAAGTAGTGTTATTTTTCTTATGAATAAGGAAGCTAAACATTTTTAAATTGTTTCTCAGGTATTTGACTTTTATCTTTGTAACTCTCTCTGATAAGTTTTATAGCACTTTTTACATTGAGTCATTTCTTTGAAACTTAGTAGTTAATTATATATTCATGATACTACTCCTGTCAAACATACAATTGGTAAATATTTTTCCATTTGTAGAAATTATGGTATTCATTGCTCTACAGAAGCTTTTAACCACAGATATGAATCAATTTTGTTCAGTAAATGAATGAATATATTTACACAAATGTTTTAAATGAAAAAGTAGAGATATAATTTGGTTTATAATTATGGAAAGTTTCAACATAATTATTCAAAGATCAAGAATATTTTCTCAGGTTGAAACTTGCAAAACTGTATTTTATGAAAACCAAACCTTACAGTGCTTAGAATTTTTAATGTGTCAATATTTCATCTCTTAAAAGCTTATGTCATCCAAAGATTGCCTAAATATTTCACACAAAGTAAATTTTATATAAATACTTGTGATATCAATGGTATCAAAATTCTGTAAATGTCCTCTGTAAATGCATTTGTGGTGCATAATTATAGTTAATTGATAGTTGAATAATTGTAAATGGAATCATTTATGTAGAGAATCAATTATAAAATCACTCTTTTTAAAACTGTTGCAATTTGATACAAGTCCTAAAGTACATGACTTTGTTTATATTGTGTTAGGTGGGCTGAAAACAAAAATACTTGTACAAAAGTCACCAATACATAATCAATGAACAGGGGGCTTAAGGCAATTACTCCTCGAAATACAGGTTTAGCTGAAGATATTAAGTTACTAATGAGTTATCAAAATTATTTATTAGAAAGCATCATTTACTTTCCTGTATGACTAGACTATGATCCTACTAAAGTTATTGAAATAGAAGCCAAGGACTGAGACACAAAGGGAACTGAGAAGTGCAAGAATAGTTATAATTTTAAAGAAGTGATCAGCTAAACACATGACATGGAGGCACCAGTGACAATAACATTGCTAGATCACAAGGAGGAGATGTAGTCATTAAAGACATACAGCTCAGACTCCATGGCTTCCTCCTCTGGCTGCAGAGGGAGAGGCTACACCTAATCGGGCTTGATTTGCCAGGATGAAGGATATACTGAGGGAAATCCCACCATCTGATTAATTAATTAATAATACGGAAACACACTTCAGTAAGGAAATTGCAGAACTAACACTTTCTTGTGTTAATGAAGAAAAAAAAAGTAATGCCCATAGGCAACCCTTTGATGATTCAGGCTGTGACAGGAGGCAGTGAATTGGAAACTTGAAGGAAAGTTCACTTGCAACCAAAAGAGGAATCTGAGAATTTAGTTTATCTGCAAGCTTATAATTTTGATACAGAGAGGCAAGTCACAAAAAAGTTTATTAATTCTTAACAGAAGTTGCATCAGCAGAGGGTCAGAATCTGTATTTGTTTTTTGAAGCCCAACACCCAGAGAGCAAGGTGAAGATATCCAGGTAAGATGTGTCACATGCAGTAGATTTAATTACAGAAAAAGAATAAAATTCTTACAGAATCTGCTAGAATGGTCTTTAAGCTTGTCTTACCTTTGTCATGAAAGAAGCCAATATAATTATCATGCTGCAAAGAAATGTGCTCTTTGCACCAGAGGGAGATGCTATCTCTTTTCTCAAACTATTTTGAAACAAACATCCTAGAAAAGATAGTCCAGAACAAAGGTAATCAATGCCGCAGCTTGCAAGATATGAAAAGATGTGCGAGATCCATGGAGAATATTCTGTCAATATTTCAATTCCAAAACCAAAAAAAAGAAGAATATGTGAAAACTTTAGAATGTAGCAGGGAGACAAAAACCTCTTGTGAATACATTCTCTGGTGGTGAAGGAGAAGGCAAAACAGAATCCCGGGTGCAATGACTTGGGCAGTTACTCAGCACAGACAGGAAAGCAGTGTTGCAAGGACTGAAGAGAATTAAAGCTCTTTTATTTTGAAAAGTAAAAGCGCACTGAAGAGATGCCAGTATTTTCAATTAAAGAGTAGAAAGAAATATTTTTTTCTGAGAATTGAAATTGAAGAGATTTCACTAGCATGTCTTACAGCCTAAATGATTGCAAAAGCTTTGAAAAAAGAACAGAATTTAGATTCGTGTATATTATGTGAACTCAGAAGCAAGAAGCTATGTTGTTGGGTTTAAACAGGGAGGTTTTTTTTGCTTCTTTCTGTTTTCTAATCCATGGACTTGACCAGTAGCTTTCTAGTTGGAACTGTGGTTTGTAATAACAAATACCTATTCATTAAACAATGGGTAGGAAAAGATATTTAAATGTGAAAATTTTGTTCCATATGTTGACCCTAATCTATCTGTATGCTTGTATAAAGGACAGTAAGTAAGACTCGTTAAGGGCAATTTGCTCTACACTGAACCTTGGCCCAGTGATGCAACCACAACAAGGAAGAAAGGTCTATATCTTACAACTCAAAGTTGATGTTTTTAAATTTCAAATTTAAACAGAGAAAGGATATCTTAACTGAGTTATATTTAAACTCATGGGCAGATGTTTAAGAAAAGATTTTCAAAAACCACAGGGAAAAAAATCAATTTTGAGGTTATGTTGACGATTACGTTCTGTCCACCAGAATTTTACAGGTCTGCTTACTTGGTTTCTCCCTCTCTGTTTCCTTCCCAAATGAACTACCGTTGTGCTTCTCATACCCAGGCCCATCTTACTGAAGTTTCAATTATCTCTTATATGGTATTCTCAATACATAACCTTGCCTCTCTGATTGAATTTATCCACTGTGAAAATAGTTACCAGTTTCACATTTGATATAAGCTAATAATTGGAGGATCAAACGAGACTGTAACTACTGTCATTGTTATACTTATTTGTTTCTTAGATTTATACACATCAAGTAAAGTCAATTTTATTCCCAAATTTGAGGCAAACTCTCCATGAATTTACCGAACATATGTGTGACCCAAGCGTGGCACTGTAAATACTTGACACCAGTAAGGCATGACCACTGACCAATATAGGAAAACTGCAGCTGAAGCAGAGAACGTCTTACAAGCTACTTTAGGGACGCTGCATAACCCCTGCTAAGGTATTGATGGAAGTGGTGGAAGCTGGGAGCTGAATACAGTGAAATCAGAGACTGGCAGAGGAGACTATCAGAAGTCTGCTCAAATGCTCTTTAATATATTAGCCACTAATACTATATCAATACGTTCAATCTAAATATTATCCCTATTTTAACACCTCCTTACCCCTACCAGCAAGAAATTCTAAATAATGCTTTTAGTGTTGCTGTAAATATTCTAACATAAAAATTCCCTTTGGTTCCATGTTATTATCATCTTATGTGGAGCTAAAAATATCTGAGCCTCTAAATCAGAGCAGTTGAGGAGGTCATAGAAGTCGTTTTACACTTCAGGAAACTCAGCAAATGTTTGTGTGTTGAGTGTGATCCTTCACTTTAAGTTTACGTTTGACACGTTTAAGTTCTGTTTAAGTTTTCTGAGTTCAGAAAAGTCAATTACAGAAGGGGTAAACCACTACATATGTTTCATAACCTGCTAAATATTTTGAACGAAATCTTTTGTTTGTGTTTCAATATTGATATAATTTTTGTATTATTCCTTAGGCTATGTTTTTTTATTTTATTTTATTTCTTATTATTATTGTTGTTGTTATTGTTATTGTTTGTGTGTGCTATGTGTGTATGAGAGAGAAAGAGAGAGGGAGAGGAGGGTGGGAGAGGGAGAGGGAGAGGGAGGAGAAGGAGAGGCGATTGGACTGGGCACATGTGTACTAAGGAGCAAGGACATGCTGGACTCAACAACGTCTAAGACCCAGTTGCTCTCTTCCGCTGTGGTTTCTGATATTCAAACTCAGGTCACCCAACTTTGGCTGCAAGTATTCACTAATCCATCTTGCTGCCTCAAGCTGTTTAACATTGTAGCATTCCCTTATGTTTTCACTTTGAAGACTTAATTGCCTGGTCTGTGTCCAATCTGTCTTCCTTTTATAAGATCATGTATTCAGCAACTAGTTATAATTCTCATCTACTTAAAAATAAGGAGAGCATTAGCCTTATTTACCCAGTATCAGGTGTACATTGTTCTCTTCCAGCTTTCTTTAGTTAATATTTATAAACAAGGTTGTATTTCCTGAAATGTACATAACTTTAAAAAGAAAGTGAAAATAGCATTGAATGAAATGACCACCCACCATCTTTTCTCTGCACCAGCTAGTTTTGTTCTGAAAATATTCTGTACTGCTCTTGAAAAGTAAATATGGGGATTTTTTTCAGCCTGTGTATAAATGATTTTTGTGTTTTTTCTATTTAAGGTTAAAATATATCATTATCCATCAATAAATGTCCATTAAGAATTAAATACATACAAAGACAATAAAATTAACTAAGGATGAATGACTGAAACATGTTGAACTAATTCACAAGCTGAAGGCTATAGCCTGTCATTCGCTGGGAAGTCAGAAGGTGGTGATATGTGACTCAGTTTAACACATCTTCTTGAAAATTTGTTCAGAGAGGTTTTAACAACAAAGCAAATGATTGGCAGGCACATCGATTATCACCTGGGATGCACTGACTGCTGTTAGCTTTAGATAAAATAGTCATTGAACATCTTACACTGAACATCTATGCAAATCTGCACAGAACTATATGCTGGCCAACTTCAGATTTTGGAAATTATGAATCTATCATTACATGAGCTACTTCTTTCATGGAAGGACTCAGAACTGAATTAAAAAAAATATGAGTCTTTTTCTAAGGATCTCATTCACAGGTTGGAGAAAACCAATCAATATGTTAGTATTGTTAGTAGCGGAACATATTGGGTGTGGGACATATTGAGTGTGGGGGAGTTTATTGGGTTACACACTCACACAACACACACACACAGACAAACACACACACACGCACACGCACACGCACACACACACCAATAACAATATCAGTATTATTTAAAATGTTACTGCCTTTAGAACTCTACATTGCCAAAGAGAAAACCACATTTCTTCAGTATGTATGCAGATCACACGCCAGGACAGGTCTCATGTACAAGAGCAGTTGGTCAACAGTAAATAAACTGATTTTCTCCCCATTTGTGGGCTTGTAATATTTTTTATTTGCATTGTTATATCAGTGTTGTTTTGTTTGTTTTCATGTCCATTATTTTTTGAGAAACAGAGAATAAGATGGGGAGGTGGAATTGGATGGAAAACTATTATAAAAATGTGTGAGATGAAAAATATTTTAAATAAAAAGTTCTTGTTCCTCTATGTCAAAAGATATTTTCCTTAAGATACCTTTTGTAATAAAAAGAATATAAACACTTCATCTTTATTCAATTATTCAATACAGTTTAATCTCTATTGACTTAAAAGCCCATTACTGACATCTGAAAAGTGTTTTCCACTCAGAGTATTCTTTCTATTTTTCATAAGTATATCATGTGCTTCCTCTACAGTAAGGCTTTAGGATTGCTGGTCTAAGTGCACTGCCATGAGTATTATTGAAGAGAACCATCTTACTAACAGTTAACATAAACATCTCATGTGTCTACAAATACATTCCTTTTCTACAAGATAATAAAAGAGCTGGAATACTTCTCAAATCTTAGAATAGCTATCGATCTACCACAGAATCAGGAGTTTTATCTTGTAATGGTTTATTTTTCTGAATTAAATAGAGCCATATTCATGAACTGTTTGTCATTAAACTTTTTCTTGACAAGTTAATGTCATCAATCTATGTAAAAATAACTCTAACACATTTAAATAATTTATTAAAATCACCTTCTAGGTATACCAGGTAAAAAACATAAATATAGTAAGCACTATAATATCAAGACAGAAACTCATTATAATTTCTATTCAAACTCTTCATGCATTGTGCCCTCTTTGGAAATCTTTTATGTCCAACTACTGATTCAATAACTTTTTTAGACACTAAGTTTTGTAACACTTTGAGCTAATTCAGCTTGCCTTTATATACAAGAGTGTGAAGTTACTTGCTAGTACATAGACAGCATAATATTGGCTATATTCCCCTACACACACACACACACACACACACACACACACACACACACACACAAATACATTATTTCCCCAAAACAGTGGAATTCCAGAAAACCAAAATTCCTCCTACCTATGACAGAATTTTTACAATCTTGATCTTCTTCTATATGTCTTATAAGTATAACTACAACTACTGTAATTTCAGGGGTGCAGTTGCCATGTCATAGACAGAACAAAACATTTTGTAACATTCTTCTTTACCTGGTAGATCTTTCCATTTTTCCTCAATGTTCCCTGAGTCCAGGTTGGGAAGGTGGGAGAATGTTATAGACATTTATTTTACAAATTAAGATTACTGATTATTCTTAACTAAAATTAGTTCATGCATAAGATGAAGAGAGCTATATTAAAACCTACAAACCTGAGTCTCATAAAGTATTCTACTTCAGATTCTTGAAATTGAAGCATACCCTGTCTTTTTTTTGATATATTAAAATCACCACTCCTTTTCCAAAATATGTTGCTCACTAATTAACATTGAATTTTCTTTCCAAAGACATTCCAATATTTCTGCCTTGATTCCCAGAAATGGTGAATGCATTATCTGGGAAGGTAAAAATTATTTTTGAAGATATAATTTATACAACATTTAACACTGAAAACGCTGTATTATCCAAGAAGTTCTGATCTCAATCGTTGTAAAAGGAGTTTGAACGACAGAAGGCAAGGCAAAGGAAGAATTCAATTGTGCACTGCAGGAAGCAAGCCAGGAAGATCAAGAAAATCTCCAGATGCTGAGGAAAAAGCAGTCATGTAGACCTTTCAGAAGGATCCAGCCTGGGTGATGCCATCATTTTACAGTTAATATTTCCTGAATGATAAAATAGTGATAGGAATCAACAGAACAAATGAAGGCTGGTGTCTAAAGCCATAAATCTCTGGTGATTCATCACAATAATTCAAAATCCAATACATTATGCAGTCCAATAAGCACAATTTTCCATAAACCACACAACTTCATGAAGTAAACTTGTTAGGAGTATAGTCTATCAATCCAAGATATTCACATCTAAATCCCATTTCTATCATTTACTGTGTTGTTGTGAAAATCTCTTGTTTTTCCATATGCTATAAATAATAGTGTCCATGATTAATGATCATTGAGATTAAATGAATTAAAAACTTAAAGTTTTATGAATACTGTGTGAGACAAATGTAAATTTAATTAAACTCTAATTCTACAATTAATCATCTCAATATTGTTACTGCTATAGTTTTGTTATTATTACAGATTTTATTATAATTTTTTTCTTTAAGCTAAAGTTACTTCATCTGTGTTACTCCATAGTGATTCAGAAGGCAGCAAGATTTGTATTAACCAAGTCTCTGTCCTCATTCAGGTGACTTTTATAGGCAGATGGAGAGCATGTACTCAAATGATTGCAGAACAGAATGAAAAGTTGAGATAAAGCCACAAGTTTCTTGAAAATCCCCCAAAACAATACATGACATGTTGCCTATCATCTGTGGACTATGGAGGTATATAGAGGTATCCTTCTGAACCTATTATATGGTTGAATTTACTTTGAATTTGAAACAGTAATATTTCAGGATGTTGTATGACTCTCCTGTCCGATTGCTGTCCAATATTCTTGCCACCAATGACATTATATCCAATTATCATGTAGTTCTTCTACTATCTCACAAATTGTTTGATATAGGAGTCATTTCCCTTTACCTGCTTAATGACCCTAAAATCAAACCAAACAATAGCAACAACAATAAAACTATGCTTTGTAGCCAGTGGTAAGCACCTCTTCCATTAACAGCACTATCTTCCTTTTAGAACGATAAAATGACAGCTCAGACATGAAACAAGAAAATAATAACAATTTCTCAGGCGATGTAGCAATTTTCCTCTAAAATTAACTTACACAAACCTATGATGGATTGAGCAGGTACCATTTTCAAATGCCATTATAAGAAGAAGAACACTCAGTGTCTGTGACCCATGAACAAAGGAACAAAACAGTAAGCATTGTAACTCTCACACACACAAAAAATCTTATTCGGCAATAAGGTTACTTTAAAATTATTTTGCACTCACTATATACTTCAGGTTTCAAATGTTTGCATGCATTGGATTGAACAGACATTAAAGTGTGTTTACCTAAATAAGATACAACAGCATGAGTGAGCTAGTTACTTTGATGCTACCCTCCACTAGACACTAAACTACAGAAAAGACAGCTGACACATGAGCTAGGAAGCAGAGTCACATGAATTATCATAGTGCTCACATTTCCCCCTTGAGATAGAGCCTAATGACTCTAATTCAAATTCTTAATTTTGTTAGAAGTTAATGGAAGAGCAGGGATCAGAATAAGACATAAAGTCAAAATATTACAATAAATGCACAGAAATTAAAATAACCAAGTTAATTTATGCTTGTGTCATTATCTGTGACAATGTCAAAAATATAAACCCTTTCAATACTTTGTGTTTTTTTCTAGAAATCTTAATTTCTTAATAAAAAAAAATCTTACATGTATTTGAAAGGTGAAGCAACATAGTTATGAGCATTGATGTGGATATTTGACATATTTAGGCTTATGTAAAAAATAATTCACATAATATAACATGAAATGATATTTAATAAAATCTCTATTAGAAGTAAAAAGACAACATCCATAAACAAATCTGGTTTATGATCAATTAACCATGATCAAAGGACTGATTGCTTTCTAATCTCCATTGAATTTCTTCACTTCAAAATACTGTGTGACCCTGTGTTAAGCTAATTCATAACATATATTCTGTTTTGCAAATTTCAAGTTGACCCAGTAGGTAAAGATATTTGCCACAGATAAGATCTACATGGCGGAGGGGAAAAAGGCTCCTGTAATTTGTTCACTGACCTCCATGTGTGCCCAGTGGAACACATACACACAAAGAAAGAAACATAATAAAATAAAGGCTTTGGTTTTCATTTGGATAAATGTTAAAGCATAAAAACTATGACTGAAGAATGAAGTATATTTTTTTAAGGAATTTTGTGACTCACAGACATACACATCCAGGTTGACAATGATGGGTTTACCCTATATTTAGCTATGCTAATTCATACTTTAAAACTGAGTTTGACAATTCAATTTTAAGTTAGAGTATCCATGGAAAACACATTACCTCTGAATAGTGTCTGCAAGAAGCCAAACAGACCTAAATTAGACTCTTCCAATATGTATGCTCCTTGAAACAAATTACAAAATCTAGATATAGTATATATACATAGGCCAAAATAACTCTGTGGACAGGAGTTCAGAAGCACGTAAATTTGATGTTAAGAATGGTAACCTTAGGTAAGTTAGAATTGCTGTATGGCAGCAGCATTTGGTTTTATGACAGAAATGATTGTAACCTGAGACCCTTTGAAAGAAAAAAACAATTTTTCTGTATTTATATATTTAGGAGACTCTTCATTTTTGTCACCAATTACACTTAGATGAAGGCATCTATACTCTGTCAGAGGCTAAAGAATAGTTATTGCCGGATGATACAGTCATTAACTTGCACGAGAGACAAAAGAAATACGCATCCTGGAAACATGTCATATTCTGCTGTGATAGCTACACCGAGTAAATAGCTTACATTTCACTACAAACATGGATTAGTACGAATGTTAGAAGATAAAACAGAGTGGACTGGTGCGATGGCTCAGTTGGTAAACAGCCAGCAGCATAAGCATTAGGAGTTGGGTTTTATCTCCAGCAATCACTTTAAATAATTATGGCAAATTCCTGTAGTGTCCTTGTTGAATAGGTGGAGTTTGAGGAATGCTGTGGCTTATCGGTCAGCCAGTTTGGCCAACTTTGTGAGTCCTAGGTTAGTGGGGAAAAACTATTTCAAATCATAAGGGAGAGAACAATTTACAAAGATAGCCAGTATTAACCTGTGGCATCCACATGCATATATACACTTACGTAACCATAGAGGAACATGCATGCACAAGTTATTTTAAAATTAACTTTAATGATACGTCATATTAGCAAATAAATGTGCATCTTCTGAATTTGTAAATTCTGCCCACGAAACTTTACTAAATTTGTTACTCCTACTCATCAAGAATTTTATAAGCATTAAAATCTTTGTGGAGCAAAATTATGTTAAACTTTCCATATGCTCATAAGCTGAAACCTTTTTATTTTCATCTTGACTAAATGGCATCTGCTCCATCTCCATGTTAATTTTTCAAAATGAGGTTACTTAAAATTGATTTCTCTTCTTGTGAAGTACGTTTGCCAAAACATTGAAAATGCATCCCAGGAGACCAGCAATTACAGGAATGTAGCCACTTTATACATGGCATTTATGCACTTACCAGTTTATATTAGGAAATTTTCTACATTTACCTGACACTCTTCATGTTTCACTCAGTCAAAAATAGGAAATGTTTAAACAATAAAAGCCATAAACTTTAGAAAGCAGATTAATGACTATTTTTAGCTGATGCTAATTTTAATAAAGCTTTCACAACATCTATCAATCTTTCTTTTGATTACCAGTCTAGAGGTTTTCTATTTGATATTAAGAACAATAAAATCTTAATTAGAGATAATGGTTCTGCTGACATTTGATTATCTTTTTTTCTTCTTCTCATCTTATTGTATTTCCTTTGTTCTGATATCACATACTTCATGTGTGTGTGTGTGTGTATTATATAATACACACAGATACATATACATATGCATACACACACAAAAGCATATATATAATATATAATATATATATTTTTTAATTAGACAGAAAGGGCTGTCTTCTACCCCCACTAGATCCAGCACCACAGTGTCCCAAGATATCTGGTAGATATCTTACCAGAAACACACATCCCAACTCCGTGGCGACCCAGTGTCTAGCTACCACACACTCTCTTAAACTTAAATTGCTCCATGAAAGAACACACAACACAATAACCTTTGACCCAATTGATAAGATATAATTGCCCACCTAAACATACAAAGCCCTATACACATCTGTCCCTTAAGAATATTCATAACAACCTGTAAATACAGAGAGGAATCTTAACGTCAGCCTCCATGTTCTCTCTATGGCTTCTCTGCCTTCTTTTTCCTCCAGTCTCCTCCTCTCCCCTCAAACATTTCTCCTGCCCATCCTTCCTTCTCGTCCAATGACAGGCCTGGCCTCATTCAATCTTGTACCTGCTTCACATGTATGACGTCATCCTACATATATAAAATACACATGTGTTGCTGCATATATGTATGTGTATCTGTATGTGAACAGTATGTGTGTATAAATACATGCATATATATATATATATATATATGTGTGTACATACATAGATGTGTGCATGATATAGTCTGGTCCTTATCCACTTGGACTTGAGCTTTGTACAAGGAGATAAAAATGGATCAATTTGAATTCTTCTACATGCTGACTGCCAGTTGAACCAACGCCATTTGTTTGAAATGCTATGTTTTTTTCCATGGAATGATTTTAGTTTCTTTGTCAAAGTTCAAGAGATCATAAGTATGTAGGTTCATTTCTGAGTCTTCAATTCTACTCCATTTATCTACCTGCCTGTCTCTGTACCAATACGATGCAGTTTTTTATCACTATTGTTCAGTAGTACAGTTTGCGGTCAGGGACAGTGATTTCCACAAAATTTATTTTATTGTTGAGAATAATTTTCACTGTCCTTGGTTTTTGTTATTCCGAATGAATTAGTAAATTGTTCTTTCTCACGCTATAAAATATTGAGTTGAAATTTTGATGTGAATTGCATTGAATCTGTAGATTGCTTTTGGCAAGATGGTCATTTTTAGTGTATAAACCCTGCCAATCCATGAGCATAGGAAGCCTTTCCATCTTCTGAGATTTTCTTCAACTTATTTTTTCAGAGATTTGAAGTTCTTGTCATATAGATCTTTCACTTGCTTGGTTAGAGTCACAGCGACATATTTTATATTACTTGTGACTATTGTGAAGGGTGGTGTTTCCCTAATTTCTTTCTCAGACCGTTTGAGTAGAGGAAGGTTAATGATTTGTTTGAGTTCATTTTATATCTAGCCCCTTTGATGAAGTTGTTTATCAGGTTCACGAGTTCTCTGGTGGAAATTTTGGGATCACTTAAATATACTATTATATCATCTGAAAACTTTGATACTTTGACTTCTTCTTTTCCAGTTTGTATCTCTTTGACCTTCTTTTCCTTGTCTAATTGCCCTGGCAAGAACTTTGAGTACTCTATTGAATAGATAGGGAAAGAGTGGACAGCCTTGTCTAGTCCCTGAATTTAGTGAGATTGCTTCAAGTTTCTTTCCATTTAGTTTTATGTTGGCTACTTGTTGCTTGTACTATGTCTAGGTATGGGCCTTGAAGTCCTGAACTTTCCAAGGTTTTAACTTTATAGGTTGTCAAATTTTTAAATCTGTCCAACTGCTGTTAATTTCCACTGGTGTCCTAACTTTCTTTGTTTCCATCCAAAGAACTAGAACCTAAATAACAAATATTATATTCTTTCAAAGCTATCACAAAGAATATAATCTGCAAAGAATTTATCTTTTTGGTCTGAGACTCTGGGTGAAAAGTAGAATGATTATATAGCAAGTTCAATGACCTGGGTTCAATTCCCAATTGATCCAGAAAAAACAGCAAGCTACAACCTGTTAAATCATATCTTAAAGAAAAAAAACATAAATACATTTCCCTCTCTTTTGCTCTTAATCATTTTGATTATGCTTCATGTAACATTATACAGAATTTAGAAATAACTTCTTCTTTTTAAAAGTATAAATAAAATGGACCCTGAATAGTATAAGAGAACCTATATTTAGGTTCAAAATATATAGGTTCATGTATGATTAAAGGCAATACTATCTATATAGGTTGGTGATCCTTAAGAAAAAAACTAAGCCTTTTTTTAAAAGAAAGAACATTGCTTATATATGTAAGCAACTTTTCCATGTTAATGTTCTGTTGGTCTTTTAGAGAAGTTAAGTAGAATATGATCCTTTTTATATCATACATATGTATTCAGCAAAATATGCACCCTGTGCTACACACATACACACAAATACAGAAACAGAAACACACACACACACACACACACAAAAAAAAAACTTTATTAGCCAAGTTTGGAAACCCAGTACTATTATTCAAACTAAATGAAAAGTATAGTTCAAAAGGTTTATGAACATAAGATTCATTCTCTGTATAATATTTCTCTAGCAAAATACATATGCTAGTGATAAAATTACTGGTCTGCATTTTATTCAATAATTAAATGTTATTTTCCTCTTCAGTAAAAAGAATGAGAGAAAGAAGTTGCTTATCACTCAGAAAATAAAATGTTTAGCAAAATTTTAAGTAAATGACCCCTACTCATCACAGGCCTTTCTAAATGCACAGCCAGTTTATTATTGATTTTTGGATTACCTATCTTCAAGAATTAGCATAAAACCTGCTCACTTTTAGCTCTTGGGGGAACATCAAACAAAAGTAATATCCTTATCTTATCAATTTACTAATTTTTTTTTTACTTGGCTGAACCTAATTGGACCTTTTTTATTGAAATTGTAGCTCTGAAAGTTAAAACCTGCCCTAGGTGAAGACCAGTTGAGTACCGTGGTATCCAGAGGAACTAAGGTGCAACTATGAAGGTAAATTAAAACCACAACCTCTTATCTGAATTTGCCAAGCAGCTGTATTTGAAATCTAAAGTAATATGCAATTCCATTCACAAGCAAGTGCTGTGACAGGAGAGCTACCATGAAACGAAATCAACTCTAAGTCTCTATCAAACGACACACAGACTCATGGTGGTGTAGCCTATCTTTGTTTTTGAACTATAAGGAGTACAACCCAAGGTTATTTTAATAAGAGAAATCGCACTCTATTGAATCTAGAACTTTACCATGACAACATCCTCTATGTTTCTTGTTAAGAAGATGGGTTGGGGATTTAGCTCAGTGGTAGAGCGCTTGCCTAGCGAGCACAAGGCCCTGAGTTCGGTCCCCAGCTCCGAAAAAAAAAAAGAAAGTAAAGAAAAGAAAAAAAAGAGGGATGAATTTGCTCTTTTATCTTCCTCATATTCTTCAAGAGAAGCATAGAGAGTTGTATAAGGTGGCTATTATCATATTGCCCTTTTGTTACAAAATTATTTAAACCAAGAAAAGTATCACTGATTCTTTTAGGTATGTTAAAATATGAAAGTTGATCAAGAATTAGTGTAGAAGGTCACCATGATGATTTCAGCCTTTATAGGTACGATAGTTAGCTGAATAAAAATGGAGCCCCAACTTAGCATTTTTGAAGCTTCTTCTAATTTCTAGTAATCTTCTAGGAGAAAAGGTATTGAAAATTGTGCCAGATTTTATGTATCTCTCCTGAAAAACCACGGCTTAAAGAATAACTATTCCTGGTAACTAGAAAGCCAGATGACAGTTAGAAAATGCCAACTCCAAAATTGAAATGCTGAGAACAAACTGTTTTTTGTAACTAACTAGTCAGCTTTAGTCTGCTACTTTAACTCAGCCTTATAATAACTTTCAGTAGAAGCTACTAAAAAGATTCCCATAGCCAAAATAGAAGATAACATATTTTAAAATGCCTTTGATATACTCAACTAAGAAATAAAAAGGGTGTTCACGACCATGTGTCATGACTCTAGCTTCTGTCACTTTAAGTACTCTGGTTGTTTGGTACTCATAGGAAGCAGAAAGTGTATATTAAACAGAGATGATGTCTTCATTCTCTGTTATGGTATATTTTAGCCAGTGGACTACATTAAAATAAAAAAAATTGCCATGTTAAAAAATTGTCACTAATTATAATTATGTTTATCTATAGAAAACCACATTGTTGAAATTCATGCCCTTCAAGTTTTGATGATGAAGATTTAATGGACAAGAATTGTAACTTTGCTATAAAACACAAGAAGCTAAGACTTACTAAATACAAATAAGATGAAGAATAGCAATTTACCAAAGAATATTAAAATTCTTTCCATTTATAGTTAGCAATCAAGTAATAGATTAATAAAACTTCTAGATTTAGAGCCCAAACTACGAATACCCATTTCTATACGGTGCATAAATAAACCAAATAAACCTTTAAATTTAAAGCTAAACTTGTCTTTTATTTCCTCCTTAGTAAAGACTTTAACTGTGAGTTCACTTTTCACACAAAATAATAGTAAGGTATTGTATGTAATCACATCTTCTATTAGAAAAATGAAGAAATCACAGTATTTAAAGGTCTCTTTAAATAGGAATTTATGAGACATCTTAGAAGTATGCATTGTCTACATGTGCCCTTTGTAGCAATAGAATAATGTCCATTAATAGAGTAATTAAAGAAGTGTAAATGATATAATCTTTATATTTCATAACAGAAACCTATCAAAAACATAACAAAGTAAAATAATTTACTCATCTAATCTGGTCTCTGTCACGTTAATTCTTCAGATGTAACTCACAATGTTTGAACAGTTCTAATGGCAACAAAGGCCATTAGAACTTTCTTCTTATGCCTATTATATACTCAAAATATGTACAATGTACAATGAGTGCTATTTAAAAATATAAAATTAAATCAAGAAAAATTATCATAACAAATGTCAATCATAAGGATTCAACTCTGTGTGTTAATCATATAGATGAATGAATAGTATTATTTTATGTAGTTTTGCAGTGTTTTATTTATTCATAGGATATAAGGCATCATCTACAGTTGTTGAAAACACATAGTATATATAAGGGAAGACCAAGGGACACACATATATATATATGCATATATATATATATACATATATATACATATATATACATATATATACATATATACATATATATACATATATATATATATATATATATATGCCAGAAAGTCGGAATTCGGAAAAAGAACTTAATTTGGATTCTTCATTTACAGACCTTACAGTAAAATTTATAAAAGAACTGAAGGATTTGCTATTCAAGTTTTCTAAAGTAGTAATAGTAGTACTAGTAGTACTAGTAGTAGTAGTAGTAGTAAGAAGTTTAATGTCTTTTTTTTGAGGTAGAGTCTCACTATGAAGCTCTTGCTGGTCTAGAACTCTCTACATAGTCTTAGATGGCCTTAATCTCAGATATCTGTCTTCCTCTGCCTCCTGAGTGTTGAGACTAAAGGTGTGCATCCATGTTTGGTTCAAAGACAATTACTTTCTCTGCTATCCCACATTGTTTGTTTGAACATGAAGAATTTTTGTGAATATCAAATTTATTTTTAATGAATTTTGATCTGCTCTCAAGCAAAATACTTTCTCAGAGAAAAGAAAGCACTCCATAATCCATGCCCATTTTTTCACCATAGAAATAAGAAGAAATGGTCAAGAGAGTCATGATGAAAGAGCAGATGGCATCCCTGAGACAGGAGACTTTTAGAAGGAAGGTTCAAGTTTTCTACTCATGTCATACATTGCCTTTGGAACAAAAGTCCCAGCTACTGGAATAGAAGGCAGAAATTTTATCCTCAAGATGAATGTTTAAGACAGTAGACCTGAGAAAGAGCTGAACAGTTTCATGTCCTTAGTTATCAGATATTCTTCCATTAAGGACACATTGAAATCACTTAGAGGGAAGTGATCACACTGTGAGAAGAAGAACATATTGCTGGCCTAAAAATACAGTGAAAAAGTAAGAATGACAAGCTGCCAATTTTCTGTCTCACCTACCAAATTTTCTATGAACACAAGCATTCTATTGATTTCAAAAAAAGGACATCTGAAAGTAAAACAGTTATGTTTGAAAAAAAATACAAAGAGCAAAAGCCAAGAATGTAATAGATACTGTTTACAGTCTTCTAGCTATCTTACCCTAAAGAGAAGACATACTTCCTTCCGGTTTCTGCCTCCTTCTGGAGCTGACCCAGTCCCACAGCTCTCTGTACCCAAATCTTGTGGGGAAGAGAGCTGGATTCTCAGAAGTGTGGACAATCCTGAGAGCTCAGGAGAGACCACCACTGCCGCTCATATTCTTGTCCCAAGAAGAACCCACCTAGATTTCTCTGGACACAGGAATGTAGGAGCAGTCAGGGACAAGATCCTTCTGGTCTCAGCCTGTGCCCAGAACTGAAAGCCAATCTCCAGAAACTTTAACACACCTGAGAGCAGAGGTAAGGCCACCACTTCTGCTCAAGGGACCTGTTCAAACCCCTCGGGACACAAGAACCCAAGAGCAGTCTGGGAGAGTATGCTACTAGTTTCTGTCAGTGTGCAGAGCTGACCTAGTCCCACACCTCTCTGTGGGGAGGGAGCTGAATTCTGAGAAGTGTGGACAATGCTGAAAGCTCAGGGGGGACTACCACTTCCGCTCTCATTCCTGGTCCAAGAGGAACATACCTAGAGACCTCTAGATACAGGAACCCAGGAGCAATCTGGGACAGAATCCTTATGGTTCTTCCTGTGCCCAGAGCTGACCCTGAGACATAGCTCTCTGTACACATATCCCACTGGAAGAAAGCCAGTGTCCAGGAATGCTGACGAACAGGCTTACAGGAGGGTCAAGCCTCTGTCAGAGACAGCAAGACAAACTAACACTAGAGCCAACCAGATGGCAAGAGGCAAGCACAGAAACCTACGCAACAGAAACCAAGAGTACTTGGCATCATCAGAGCCTAGTACTCCCACCAAAGCAAATACTGGATATCCAAACACACAGAAAAAGCAACATTTGGATTTAAAATCATATTTTATAATGATGATAGAGAACTTTAAAGAGAACATAAACAACTCCTTTAAAGAAATACAGGACAACACAATAAGGGTTAAGTAGAAACCCTTAAAGAGGAAACACAAAAATCCCTTAAACTATTATAGGAAAATATAGCCAAACAGGTGAAAGAGTTGAACAAAACCATCCAGGATTGAAAGATGGAAATAGAAACAATAAAGGAAGCACAAAGGGAAACATCCCTGGAGATAGAAACCTAGCGAAGATATCAGGAGTCATAAATGCAAGCATCACCAACAGAATATAAGAGATAGAAGTGAGAATCTCATGAGCAGAAGATACCATAGAAAACATCAACACAATCTTCAAAGATAATGTACAATGCAGAAAGCTCCTACCCCAAAACATCCAGGAAATCCAGGAGACAATGAGATCAAACCCAAGGCTAATAGGTATAGAAGAGAGTGAAGACTCCCAACTTAAAGGGCCAGTAAATATCTTCAACAAAATTATAGAAGAAATCTTCCCTAACCTAAAGAAAGAAATGCCCATAAGCATACAAGAAGACTACAGAATTCCAAATAGATTGGACCAAAGAAGAAATTCTTCCTGTTACATAATAGTCAAAAGACCGAATGCACAAAGCAAAGAAAGAATATTAAAAGCAGTAAGGGAAAAAGGTCAAGTAACACATAAAGGCAGATCTATCAGAATTATACCAGACTTTTCAACAGAGACTATGAAAGCCTGAAGATCCAGAGCAGATATTATACAGACCCTCAGAGAACACAAATGCTAGCCCAAGCTACTATATCCAGCAGAACTCTCAATTAACATAGATGGATAAACCGATATAATCCACGACAAAACCAAATTTTCACAATATCTTTCTCAAATCTAGCTCTACAAAGGATAATAAATGGAAAACTACAACACCAGGAGGGAAATGACACCATAGAAAAAGCAAGAAAATAGTATTCTTGCCACAAACCCTAAAGAAGAGAGTCACAAAAACATAATTCCATCTCTAACAATGAAAATAACAGGAAACAAAATTCAGTATTCCTTAATATCTCTTAACATCAATGGACTCAATTCCCCAATAAAAAGACATAGACTAAAAGACTGGATATGGAAAGAGGACCCAGCATTTTGCTGCATACAAGAAGCATATCTCAGTGACAATGACAGACACTACTTTAGAGTACAAGACTGGGAAACAATTTTCCAGGAAATGATCCCCCCCAAAAAAAAGCTGGAATCACCATTCTAATATCCAATAAAATCACCTTTCACATATACATCCCAATTCTGCGGTGGACTCAGTGCATTCTGCTACTATACACTTTCTTGAAATCAATTAAATTGCCACATAAAAGCACTCACGACAAAATATCAGATATTATTTGCCCAACTAGACAACGCAAAATCCTGTACTCACCCATCCCTTAAAAAAGACTGAACCCCCAGTGAACTAGACTGTTGGGGGGAGGGTGGTAATGGGGGGAGGATGGGGAGGGGGACACCCATAAGGAAGGGGAGGGGGGAGGGGGATGTTTGCCCGGAAACCGGGAAAGGGAATAACACTCGAAATGTATATAAGAAATACTCAAGTTAATAAAAAAAGAAAAAAATAGTCATAACAACCTGCAAATATATGCAAAGAAGAATCTTAAAATCTGCCACCATGTTCTTTCAACTACTTACTCCTCACTCTGCTCTCTCTCTCTCTCTCTCTCTCTCTCTCTCTCTGTCTCCTCTTCTCCCTTCTAAAACCTCTGTTTCTGCCTCCCTTCCTACTTATCCAATGACAGGCCTTATTTTAACTTGTCTGCCTTCACTTTCATAATGGCATCAACCTACATAGACATACTTGATAAGAAATGTAAGACAATGTTATTTTCTCATATCTGCCACTCTTTCACTTCACAGTTATTTGCTAGTTTTAAATATCATATAGTTGAAAGTACTGGATATAAGGGGAAAAAAGAAAGTCTAGGGAAACCCTCATATGGCTAATATACTTTAATAACCATTCCCTATAATGTTGGGCAAATTAACAATTTTAATGAAATTTCTGAAACCAAAGAAGAATATATATATATATATATATATATATATATATATATATATATATATCACAATTGTACAATAAAGGGTAAGCCATCAATCTCATATGTTCATATAAAATCTGTAGTTTAACTAAATGACTTGGAAATAATTATATTTGACAATGAGCAATGGAAAAGACATAGCCGAATATAGTTTCTGCAATGCACTATGGATACTTCAATCCCCTACCCTGATGCTCTAAATTGGCAGAAGCCAGAATTAGAAGTTGCCTGAACTGGTGAAAACTGTCCTTGAGCAGCATGTCTGTTTTTAAGCTTGCTCTCTTTCAATGGCTCCTTCAGGAGCTCACCAGTACTTCTCAACTTCCTTCCAAGGTGGCATGACTCAGGCTTTGCTCTCGTTATACTGAGCCTCCCTTCTCCTTTGCAAAATATTTGTTCCTTTTATTTTCTTTCAACACATCTGTTTAAACAGTCAAGATTTGTACAGATCTACAGGGATAATTTACAAAAGATTAAGTAATGTTTTCTTCATGGTAACCAGTCAGTAGTTGTAGAAGTTTGCAATTTTATGACTGAAGAAATCCATGTTTTCCACATTAGAATACATATGGTACTTTTTTCTTAAGTCTAATCCATCAGCACATGAACGTTCTTCTATGATAATTCTTACTATTTGCCTTAAAAATCCTGATGACATTTTTATGGAGTACACTCTAGGCTGAAATTAATTTCCCTGCATAAATTTGACAAATATTCATTTATAATTATAAAACATAAGTAAACATCTTCCTCTCACAGATTTTCAGATTTTATTCTTTCTTGGAGAAAAGGAAATAGGAAATCTCAATGTCAATATATTACTCTATGTTTTATTTAGCGGATATAAAATATACTGAAATCATTTGCTTTATTTTTATTAATTAATTTATTTGCATCAAACACTGTCCCCCTCCCTGTTCCTGTCACATAGACTTTCCTTTCCTCCCTGCTCTTCTCCTATGAGAGTCTCTACCAGAGTAGGTGCCTCATCCTCTCTCACTGAGGCCTTTTGAGGAGGGATACCACAGTCAGGCTGCAGACATTAATTCTTCCATTGCTGGTGGGATGGAAAACATGTGGTTCCTCTGGAAATCAATCTGGTGGTGTCTCAGACAATTGAAAGTAGTTCTACGTGAAGATGCAGTTGTAACAATCCTGGGCATATACCCAAAAAGTGTTCTATCATATAACAAGAACATGTGATCAAATATGTTCATAGCAGCCTTATTGTAACAGAAAGAAGCTGTAACAACCCATTTTATTTTCTTTTATTAAGAATTTTGGAAGTTAACCTAGCCCAGTATGATGTTTTTCCTTTGTTCCTTGCCTATAAGCTAGAAGAAGAATCTCCCTAGAAAAAAAGGTAAATATATTTCATAAACACAGACACACACAAACACATACACACACACAAACACACACACACACACACACACACACACACACACACTAGGGATTCGCAAAACACCTGTATAAAAGAAAATATCCATATAGTGTAAAAGATATAAGTACATATGGAGTAGCACTATCCTTTACCAAAACTAGAAGACACAGAAGTTCTACATAAAGATTCTTCTCCCCTGCAATTTATGTGATGATGCCAAAGGGACCAGACGGGGAATGACAAGCCAGACATTTGTGCACAAAGAGGACCTCTTGTTTTCTTCTAGGCTAAGCATCTTTGCAGGGAACATTTATTAGGATCATGTTAGTACAGGCCAGAAAGAACTCCTTTTATTCAAGGAGTTCCAAATAGTGCCAAATTATAATTATTCTTCTATAGAAATAATTTGAAATTATTTTTATCTTTTATTATTTATAAAACAATGAATTGTATAAAATAATAAATTAAAATAGAGAAGTTATATACTGATGATTACAAAGGTTTTCCAGTTTCAACTTTATAATTTTCTCTTCACCTATTCCTTAAATCTTTATAAATATAATGCAAATTATTAAATAGTTATAATTAACAGTACCTTTAGATGCTATCTCTGAAAATGTTGCCCTTTAGAGACTTTATTTTTTTATTTAATCTTACTTATATAAGCCTGCATTGGAAGTGCTTTCTATCAAAACCTCTGACTATACATATTGTGATTTTTATAAGTGGAACCAAACCACTGATGCTTTTGGCTGAGTAAACACAAGATAAAAATAGGCAGTGATTGTCAGAACATGGGTGTGGGTCTTCTTCCCTTCATTGTGATAACTGGCAGTTGCAGGCTGCCTCAGATGTTCAGCAAAACAATATTGCCTTATAATACACACGATCTACCTGAGATCAAAGGGAAATAAAATTTAAAACACAACATAATGGAAGTAAAGCAGTCATCACTGCTCATTATTTTTCATTTCTTTGTTTTTTTTTTCCTTTAAATGACTGTTTTTACTGACTCAGAGAATGTGGCAGTTGTCATCTGAGTCTGTCACAGGGTCTGGCAGGTGTCTTGAGAGCAAGTATACTAGGTAGTAATAACAAAAGTGGTGATATTTTGCAATTCAGAAATAAGCAACTTAATGCTTTAACCTCTTATCCCAAACGCAAATAGTGTATGAATTTTAAAAACACCAATCATTGTCTCATGTTTGTTCTTTGCCATTACTTTTATAATCTATACTGTGCATGTCTCCTAAGCACAGTGTTTACGTAGCATGGCATAAATGGGATTCTGCAGTGAAGACAATGAAACAAATTCAAGAAATATTTTGACCATGGGAATGTGGGAATAGATGATCACAAGGCATTTGAGACAGGTCTATTTGTCATCAGATAAAGGAACTAATAAAGTCTATTCCTTCACCTGTATCCCTGGTGTGTATATTACTATCCTGATATTTATTAAAATTTCTCTCTCTCTATCTCTCTCTATCTCTCTCTCTCTTTCTCTCTCTCTATCTCTCTCTCCCTCTGTCACACACACACACACACACACACACACACACACACACACACACACACACACACATTACTTAAACTTCAACTAAAATTACTAAAGGTATCCAATGGTAATTGAAGTAGTTCTATATAAAATTTAAAGAGCAAGGTTTATCTGTCTATATTACAATCTAAGCTTCGTAATCACAAAATAATAGAAAACAATGATTTATTATTTCTAGAATGTAAATTCTGGAACTTTAACAAAACTAGGTGTTTTAATACTATTTGCCAGCATAACTAGAGTTGGCTGATGAACAAGGATATGCCCCTACATATTCTTGTTTAATTTTTTTCCAATTTCTTTTTATTGGACATTTTATGTATTTATATTTTAAATGTTATCTGCTTTTCCCCGCTCTCATTCCTCTCACCCCTCCCCCCTGCTTCTATGAAGATGCTCCCACTTCCACTCACTGTCTTACCTCAACACACTGGCATCCCCCTACACTGGGATAAAGAACCTTTAGAGGACCAAGGGTTTCTCCAATTGATGCTAAACAATGCTATCATCTGCTACATTGCAGCAGGAGCCATGGGTCACTCCATGTGTACTCTTTGGTTTGTGGTTTAGTCTTTGGACGCTCTGGGTGGTCTGGTTGGTTGGTATTGTTATTCTTCCTATGGAGTTGCAAACCCCTTCAGCTCTTTCAGTCCTTTCTCTAGCTCCTCCATTGGGGTCCCCATGCTCTGTATGATGGTTAGCTGCAAGCATTCTCATCTGTATCAGTAAAGCTCTGTGTTAATTAAATGTGTTTAATTCTTTTTAGAAATAAAATGTTTCCAGCAGAAAATAGTAAATCTGGAAAATTTTTAATTAAGTTATTTTTATATAACACATTCTTAGGTATTGAGTTTTAAAATACAACTTATTAGCTTTATGTTTTAGAGGATAAGAAAGGTCATCTGCAAGTCCCTGAAAGAAGAACTGGCAGGAGGAACGGAGAGAGAGAGAGAGAGAGAGAGAGAGAGAGAGAGAGAGAGAGAGAGATTATACCATCAAATATGTGATTAGGAAAATTATTTTCTGTAAATCCATCAGAGGCCAATAACACTGCTAGCATATTCATCTACTCCTTTAAAATAAACAATATTTTTTGAAGAAAATGCACTGCGATGGTTTGAATGAGAATTACCTCCATATATTCATAGAATACGTGGTCACCAGTGATGATACTGTTAATACAGGATTAGGATATGTGGTCCTTCTGAAAGCAGTGTGTCAATAGAGGTAGACGTTGAGGTTTTGAAAAACCCATTCCATCCCCAGAGTCACTCTCTTCTTGCTACCTGAGAAAGAAGATGTTCAGCAAAACAATATGCTTTACTCTCACCTACTTCTCAAGCATCATGTCTGACTATGATCTATCATGCTTCTTACCATCATAATAGTAGACTAAGCCTATCAAAATGTAAGCAAGTCCCCATGTAAATGCTTTGTTTCATAAGGATTGCCTTGGTCATGGCGTCTCCACAGAGCAGTAGATTTCTGACTAAGGCACACATATTTTAAGACAACATCTACCGTATAATTCTAAAATTTGAAGGTATTTCATGGTGCTGAAAATTGAAAATTAATTAATTTCCAATTTAATTCAGGAAATATTTAATAATTTACTGAGGAAATGTTAGGCATTGGGCATTTTAATGCATTTGTTAAATAAAAACAATAATAAGTTGAAGCTCTGAATTTTAATTGCTCAGAATCTCCTATAGAAGAAGATTGAGAATAATTTTGAAATTCTAAAAACCATATTTTTAAAAGGACTTGATAAAATATAGCTGGTGAATATGTAACACTTGGTGGTTGACTAATGAACTTCCTCCTCCATACAGACTCTTCCAGGATGAGTTCAAGTTCTCAGTCACAGTAATTCTCTTGAACACACCCCTGTCTCTCTCCGTCTCTGTCTCTCTTTTTATATATATAGAGTTAGATAGATAGATAAAAATATACATATAAATAGATAGAGATATATCTTTTTATATCGTATTTGATCCATATTTATATATCAGATATAGCATTGTATATATTCTCTGTATTATAAATTATATGTTATATTAGATTGGATTAGATATTACATCTACACATGATAAATCTATATTATAAAATATAGCATATTACATATGTAACTTATTATATTTATTTTAGAACAGGTATATTATACATGATAACATCAAATATATATGTATACTTGTAGCACATGTCAAAAAGAACATATAAATATATAGAATGTGGATTAGATAAGTAAGCTAGATGCAATAGTTACACAGAGATAAATTCAAACTTTATTTCACTTAAAATAAATGTGAGAGGTAGTTTGAAAAATCAGATGAACTATATGAAAGAAAAAATGGATATAAATGCAATTTACAGGCCAATACAGCAATATACTTGAATTCTATTTCAAAGTTACAGATGCACAAAACTTTCTCTTGTAATTTCTTGCATAGAATTTTTTCTTATAGATGAACTCCTTTAAAATGAAATACATATGTCATCTGTCATTAATTGTAACAGCTAAAGGCTAAAAACAGCCTAAAATACATAAAATGGGATTGAAATACAGTATAGTATTTTCTTATTATAAAGTATATTGAATTTTTATTGTTATCATACTAATATGCTGAATATATAGAACATATTTTATATATTATATATTTATAAAGAAATACATTTTGCTTTATACTGTCACAATTTGCAACAATTTATTCCCACTTCACTGCCAAATTTTTATGTTCCTGATAATTTTCTAATCAGGCACAGATTTCAAATATTGCTATGGAAGTTTATCAAATAAATTTATGCTTAAATTTTATTGACATGTATATGAATTCTAAACTATAACTATTTATACTTGTTTGTTCAAATATTTAACTCTTAAGCAAGGCTGTGTGTCCATCTCAGGCATTGTGGTAGTAAAATATATATAAGACTTCTTCTTGTCTCCATTACTTGTTTTCCAGCATGAACTCATAGTAGATGGGTTCTAAAGAGAGAAAAGAGACTACTAGAAAGTCACTTCACTATTGCCAGGAGTTTGAATGATCAAATTGGTACTTCAAGTTGGCTTATTATCTTGCAGAAAATTCTTATGATTTTAGAGAACCACTCTATTTGAGAAAATAGCCAAGGAATGCACATATATTCATATGTATGCATCTGTAAGTAGAGACCTATCCATCCTATGTGTATTCTTCAGAGACTTAGAATAATCCCCTGATAAGTTTTTTTGCATGCATTCTCAATTAGCAGTTCCTTGGGAAGAGAGGAATTAATGTACCTCAAGATCAAGATTTACCACTTTTGGACATATACGCAATGTAGTTTCCATTCTACCACAACCATATTGATTGCTTTTTTTGTTGTTGTCATTAGTTAGTTAGTTTGTTTATTTTGTGCATTTTTTTATACAGGATTTCTCTGTGCAGCTCGGTTTGTCCTGGAACTACCTCTGTAGGCCAGGATCAGGAACTTAGAGACCCACCTGCCTCTGTCTACTGAGTGCTGAGAATAAATCTGTGTACTACTCCCACCAGGCCTCTGCTCTATTCTTAATAGCCAGAAATTGCAAACAAACTAAGCCTCTCTCAACAGATGAATTGATTAAAAAATATGGTGGTAAATTTATACAATGAAAATCACTTATCCTTTAAAAAAAGTAAAAATCATAAAATTCATTAAAAATAGGAAAAAACTGGATGAGGTAATCCAAACCCAGAAAGATAATTATTACAATATGTATTCCCTTATATTGGGTAGTTTCTGTTAAGTCAATGCTAACCAAGCTATAATCCATTGAAATCCAGAGGTTATGTTCAGAGTAAAGAACTGGGAGAACAAATAGTTTCCTCTAGGAAAGGGAATGAGATTAGATAGTTATAGATAGGGGAGGGGCTTAAACTGGATGATCAATGGAGAAGGGGAATGAAAGGAGAGGTGAGCAAGGGAAGTTTGACTTCCTCTTTCTAAGCAGGCTAGTAGGAAAGGAGAAGATCATGATGACAAGGTACTCTGAATCCACAGGATGTACACTCATAAACTGTGAAGACTGGGGGAGAATGCCTTACATAAGTCTTCACCAGATGGAGTCCTAGAGACGAAAAGAGTAGACATGTGCCCCTTCATCCTTTGAATCCTTTACCCAGAAGCTTTCTCCAAGATATAACAAGATCAAAAACTCAGGTGACAACAGACGCTGATGAGGATGTGGACAAAGAGAAACACTGCTCCATTGCTGGCGGGATTGCAAGCTAGTACAATCACTCTGGAAATCAATCTGTCAGTTTCTCAGAAATTTTGAAGCAGTTCTACCTGAGGACCCAGATATACCTCTCTTGGGCATATACCCAAAAGATGCTCCAACTTATACCAAGGACACATGCTCCATTATGTTCATATCAGCCTTATTTATAATAGCCAGAAGCTGGAAACAACCCTGATGTACCTCACCAGATGAATGGATACGGAAAATGTAGTACATTTACACAATGGAGTAATCAGCTATTGAAATTTACTTCATGAAATTCTCAGGCAAATGGATTAAACTAGAAAGCATACGCTGAGAAAGGTAACCCAATCACCAAAGAACACATGTGTTGTGTACTCACTGATGAGCAGATATTAACCAAAAAAGCTCTGACACCCACCACACAACTCACAGACCATATGAAACCCAAGAAGAAGGAAGAACAAAGAGTGCGTGCTTCAGTCCTACTTACAAGGGGGAACAAAATAATCCTGGAAGGTACAGGAAGAAAGTGATCTCAGAGGAAGAGAGAAGGGGGAGGAAAAAGTGGGGGCAAGATCAAGTGTGGAGGAGACAGCGGAGAAGTACAGAGGGTCAGAAATTTGAACAGAAATGTGTAACAGTAGGATGATTGGGGAACTGGGAGTAGACACTAGGAAGTCCCAGATGCTAGGGATCTAAGAGATTCCCAGGCAGGACCCAGCAGCGATGACATTAGCTGAAATATGCATGAACATGGGAGATCTTTCCATATTCTGATATCGTCTTCAATTTTCTTCAGTGACTTAAAGTCCTTGTCATAGAGGTTTTTCACTTTCTTGGTTAAATGTGTACCAAGATTTTTTATATAATTTGTGGTTATTCGGAGTGGTAGTGTTTCCCTGATTTCTTCCTCAGCCCATTTGTCATTGTTTAAAGAAGGGCTACTGATATTTTTGAGTTAATTTTGTACCCAGCCATGTTGATGAAGGTGTTAATTAGCTGTAGGAGATCTCTGGTATAATTTTGTTGTAGTTTATATAAATTATCTGCTAATAGCAAGACTATCTTCTTTTCCAATTTGCATCCACTTGATCTTCTTTGGTTATCTTATTGCTCAAGATAGAAATTCAAGTACTATATTGAAGAGATACAAAAAGAGTGGACATCATTGCCTTGTTCCTAATTTTAGTGTAATTGATTCAAGTTTCTCTCCATTTTGTTTAATATTTGATAATGGCTTGCTGTATATTGCCTTCATTGTGTTTAGGCATGGGACTTGTATCGCTTAACTCAAAAATTTTTGACATAAAAGTGTTGGATTTTGTCAAAGGCTTTTTCATCATCTAATGATAAATTCATGTTTGTTTTTTTTAGGTTTGTTTATATAATGTACTATATTGATAGTTTTTTTTTTGTAAATTGAGCCATGCCTGCGTCCCTTGCAGGAAGAGCATTTGATTATGGTGGTTGATGTTTTTGGATGTGCTCTTGGATTCAGTTTGCAATTATTTTATTGAGTAATTCTGTATCAATATTCATAAAGAAAATTTGTCTGAATTTTTTTGTTGAGGTTTTGTGTGATTTAGGAATCAGTGTGACAGACATCATGAAATGAGTTTTGGCAATGTTCCTTTTGTTTCTATTTTGTGGAATATTTTGAGGAATTATAAGAAATCTCTGGTAGAATTTTGTGGTCATTTATATAAACTATCATATCATCTGCTAATAGTAAGACTATGATATATTCTTATCCAAGTTGTACCCCTTTGATCTCCTTTAGGTATCTTATTACTCTAGCTAGAACAATTAGACATTGTATTATAACATAATTGTATCATAACAACATTATTATGTATAATTATACATTATAATATATAATCATAACAACATTATATCACAACAACAAGATATTAGTTCTTCTTTGAAAGTCTAGTAGAATTCTGAATTCTGTGCTTAAACTACAGGAGCCTGAGCTTTTATACAAATATATAGAGAAATATTTTAATGACTGGTTTAACTTTGATCAGTGGTATCTATCAAGAAAATCATCTAGACTGGTGGGGGGAGGGTGGCAATGGGGGGAGGGTTGGGAGGGGAACACCCATAAGGAAGGGGAGGGGGGAGGGGGATGTTTGCCCGGATACCGGGAAAGGGAATAACACTTGAAATGTACATAAGAAATACTCAAGTTAATAAAAAAATATAGAAAAAAAAGATTAATAGCCCTCCTATATACAATGAGAGATAAACTGAGAAAGAAATAAGAGAAGCAACACCTTTCAATGATATCAATTACTATATTATTTTTAATATATCAAAATAATATATTAAAATCAAATAATATAAAAAGGTTTGAATAACTAACCAAAACAAGCAAATGAAAATCTTGTATGATAAAAAATATAAGATAATAAAATAAAACATTGAAAAAAGAAAAAAAAAGAAAATCATCTGTCATTTAGATTTTCTAAAAATGTGGAAGACAGGTTTTTGATCTCTCTCTCTCTCTGTGTGTGTGTGTGTGTGTGTGTGTGTGTGCGTGCGTGCGTGTGAGTGTGTGTGTGTGTGTGTGTGTGTGTGTGATTTTTTTAAAGTTTTCTCATTTTCTATTGTTATGGCTGCCTTTTCATTTCTGATTTTGTTAATTTAGATAATGTCCCTTGCTTAAGGTTTTATCTCTCTTTGAACCAACTCTTGGGTTTTTCATTTGTTTGTTAGATTTTATTTTTGTTTTTGTTTTTGTTTTATCTTTGTATTGCTCTATTTGTTTCTAATTTATTGAATTCAGCCCTTAGTTATTTTTCCCTACCATCTGCTCCTCCTGGGTGTGTTTACTTCATTATCTTCTAGAGGTTTGAATATGCTGGTAAGGTGGTACTATGAAATTTCTCCAATTTCTTTACGAATGCCTTTATTTCTATGAACTTTCCTTTTAGCACCAATTTGATAGCGTGTTTGGGTATATTGTTACTTCCTTTTCCATGAGTTATAGGAAGTCTTTAATTTTTTTTCCTTGACTCAGTGCTTGTTCATTAGAGAGTTGATCAGTTTCCACGAGTTTGTAGGCTTTCAGGTGTTTCTCTTGTTGGTAAATCTCAGCTTTAAAGCATGGTGATCTAACAAAATGCCAGTGTTTATTTCAAACCTCTTATAGCTGCTGAGGCTTGATTTGTATGACTCATGTACTCATGACTGAGTATATGGTCAACACTGGAGAAGGTTCTGTGAGGTGCTGAAGGGAACATATATTCTTTTGTGTTTGGGTAAATTGTTTGTAGATATCTATTAATACTATTTGTTTCACTTTTTTCTCTGTTTAGTTTTTGTCTCTGTGATTGTTTCATTGGTGAGAGTGGTATGCTTAAGACTCTACTAATATCTAAGATTCAATGTGTGATCAACTGAACTGAGGTATGTAGTAATGGGGGATGGGGAACTGGGGGAAGTCACCAGAAAGTCCCAGATGCTAGAAACACAAGAGTCTCCCAGGACTCAAAGGGGATGAGATTAGCTGAAATGCCCAACAATGTGGAAGGAAAACCTGTAAAGACCATATCCAGGTCAGGGAAAGTCCCCTGTCATCTCCAAATTTTTAAGCCAGAATGGCTCGTCTAATGAAATATGGGGACAAAGTGTGGATCAGAGACCCAAGGAAAGGCCACGCATAGACTGATCCACCTGGGGGATCCATCCGATATACAGACATCATACCCAGATACTATTGCTGATGCCAAGAAGTACATGTTTGCAGGAGTCTGTTATAGCTGTCCCCTGAGAGGCTCTGCCAGAGCCTGATCAATACAGACGCGGATGCTCACAGTAAACCATTGGACTGAGGATAGAGACCCAAGTAGAGGAGTTAGGGAAATGACTGAAGGAGATGAAGGGCTTTGCAACCCCATAGGAAGAACAACAATATCAACCAACTAGACCCCCAGAACTCCTAGGGACTAAACCACCAACCAAACTGTACACATTGGGGAACCCATGACCCCAGCTGCATATGTATGAGAGGATGGCCTTATCTGGCATCAGTGGAAGGGAGACATTGGTCCTGTGAAGGCTTGATGTCCCAGTTAGGGGAATGCCAGAGTGATGAGGTGGGAGTGTGTGGATAGGTAGGGGAACACCCTCATAGAAGCAGGGGGATGGGGATGGGATAGGGGGTTTACAGAAGGGAAACCAGGAAAGGGGATAACATTTGAAATATAAATAAATAAATTTCCAATAAAATATTTCTTTTGTGTGTGTGGGTATCCTTCTACTTGGAATATAGATGTTCAAAATTGATAAGTCACCTTGGTGGGTTTTGGAGTACGAACTCTCTCTCCCAATCTCTTTGGATTAGATTTGACTTAAAGTCTATTTTATTAATAAAATCTGGCTACTCCATAAATAAATAATGGCTACTCCAGCTTCTTTCTTGGGTCTTTTTGATTGGAAATTTTTTTCCAGCCCTTTATTTTAAGGTAGTATTCATCTTTGTTGCTGAGCTGTGTTTCTTGTATACAGTAGAATCCTAGATTATGATTTCACATCCATTTTTTTGCCTGCAATTTTTAATTGGGGAATTGAGCCCATTGATGTTTAGAGACATTGATGACCAATAATTGTTAACTGCTGTCAGTGTCATATTGGTGGTGGTAGTGTTTGCATGTGTTTGTCTTCTTTTGGATTTACTGATGTTAAATTAAATATTTCTTATGTGTTTTTGTTTGTTTGTTTCTGGGTTGCTGGTTTTTTTGTTTTTTGGTTTTTTTTTTTTGTTTTTTGATTGGTTGGTTTTTTCATTTGTTTTGCTTTGCTTCTGTGTTGTTGTTTTAAGGGGGATTGGTGAATTTCTCTACTTTTGTTGGAGTTTTCCTTCCAATATCCTCTGTTTAGCTGGATTAGTAGAAAGATATAGTTTAAATTTGGTTTTGTACTGTAATATCTTGTTTTCTACATCTATGGTGATTGACAGTTTTACTGGGTATGGTATTCTGTGCTGATATCTTTGTTCACGATATTTCCTACTGTGAGTATTTTTGTTCCCCATTCTAAGAAGGCTTGAAACATCCACACTTTGGTCTTCCTTCCTTTTGAACTTCATGTGCTGTGTGAATTGTGTCTTCCTAGCTTTTGGGCTAATATCCGCTTATCATTGAGTGCATACCATGTGTGTTCTTTTGTGATTTAGTTACCTCACTCAGGATGATATTTTCAAGTTCCATCCACTTGCCTAAGAACTTCATGAAGTTATTGTTTTTAATAACTGAGTAGTATTTCATTGTGTAGATGTACCACATTTTCTGTTTCCATTCCTCTTTTGAAGGACATCTGGGTTCTTCCCAGCTTCTGGCTATTATAAATAAGGCTGTTATGAACATTGTGGAGCATGTGTCCTAGTCATATGTTGGAGCATCTTCCCAGTATATGTGCAGGAGTGGTATAGTTGGGTCTGCAGGTAGTAGTACTGTATCCAGTTTTCTGAGGAATTATCAGACTGATATCTAGAGTAGTTGTACCCAGTTTGCAATCCCACTAACAATGAAGGAGTGTTCCTCTTTCTCCATCCACATCCTCGCCAGCATCTGGAGTCACCTGAGTTTTTAATCTTATCCATTCTGATTGATGTGAAATGGAATCTCAGAGTTGTTTTGATTTGTATTTCCCTAATGTTAAACAGTTCTTTTTTTAATTTTATGTTATTTATTGGTTACTTTTTATTTACATTTCAAATGTTATTCCCTTTCCAGGTTTCTCATCCATAAGCGCCCATCCCTTCCCACTCCCCTTTGTCTATAAGAGTGTTCCCCCTCCAGCACCCATTCCCACCTCCCCACCCTGACATTCCCCTACACTGGGGGGCGGGGGAGTGTCCATAGTTGCTGGGAGCTCTGGCCGGTTGGTATTGTTGTTCTTATGGGATTGCAAGCCCCTCAGCTCCTTCAATCCTTTCTCTAATCCCTCCAACAGGGACTCCATTTTCAGTTCAATGGATTGTTGCTAGCATTTGCCTTTGTATTTATCATGTTCTGGCTGAGCTTCTCAGGAGACAGCTATATTAGTCTTCTGTTGGTACACACTTCTTGATTTCATCAATATTGTCTAGTTTGGTGGCTGAACACACACACACACACACACACACACACACACACACACACACACACACAGATCCCCAGGTGGGGCAAGTTCTGAGTGGCCATTCCTTTAGTCTCTGCTCCAAAGTGCTTCTCAGTCATGTGATATTCCTCAGTTGAGAATTATTTGTTTAGATCTATAGCCCATTTTTAAAAAGGCTTATTTGATTTTCTGGAGTCTAACTTCTTGAGTTCTTTGTATATGTTAGATATTAGCCCTCTATCAAATGTAGGATTGGTAAAGATCTTTTCCCAGTCTTTTGGTTGTCATTTTGTCCCATTGACTGTATCCTTCATAAAGTCAAAATAACAAATTGTTGAAAGCATGTGAGAGTGGCAGTTTTTTATATTTTGTAAAATAGGTTAAGATCAACCCAGTGATGAATAAAATCATGCTCTCATTCATGACAAACATAGGCAGGTCCAGTATCTCCAGTTTTGGGGATTTTCTTAAGGGATATAAAAATTTATATAAAAACAAGAAGTAAATATTCATATGTGTGTGTTTATACAATGTAATAGTATTTAGTAAGAGGAAGGGATAAACTTAATTAATGAAATAACATAACTAAATCACAAATGCAATTTGCAATCTATGTAAAGACATTATACTGTCAGAATAAATATTTTATGATCTGTTTCTATGGCCATCCTCAAGCAAAGCTGTAAATGCCAAAATTAGTTCAAAGGTTTTCCAGAATTAACTGTGAGATTTGGTTAATACTCATTGGAAATCAAGAAGAAAGTTTCAGCAAGGTGCAAATCTCAATGCATTTGCCAATCACCAAAACTGTTTATGTATATTTAACTGTATGCTGTAAGTAGGAAAACCATGCAAATGATAATGATTGACAGCTCTTTTATCAAGAACAGTATCCAACTTAAATACAGTAAAAAGTAAGACAATTCTCATATATGAATTTGAAATTTTTGTAGTACTATATGAGCAAAGGATAATAGACTCTATAAAATATTTTTGATATGGCTACCATATTTGTTTCTCACAGGACAGTAATTAGAAATTCTAAGTGCTTTGTGATGTGAGAGCAGAACAAAAAGAGTGAAAATACTGAAGACTAGGTGATACATCTTATTTATGGAAAAAAGAACTTTCTAGCTAAAAAAGAAAAGTTAAAATTAATATAATAATGATGCAAAGTTGATTGATGTACTGGTATCCATAGGAACCTGCATTTTTGAAATGTGAATATTAAAATATACATACATTCTAACAGAAAAAATTCACACATGTAAACAAGTGTCAGCATTATATGTATTTCCTATGTTTGCTTAACAAAAATCTACATGCAATGACATATCTGTGTGAATGAGTACAACTGATATTTGGATATTGGTTTCTAAATACTAATATACTCCAGAAGGATAATGGAGACATTGTGTATCCCCTTAAATATTTTTCAAATAAAAAATAAGGTAATCAAATTTTAATTATACCTACAAGTTATTGTAACAAGATTAAATGTTTCCCATAATTAAACATAAAAATAAAGAAAAGTAATATTACAATCATACAAATATTCCTGGTTTGGGAATAGTAAATCAACAATTCAGTATATAGGAATGAGACTAAATTCATCTTGTAATCTGGTTTAGATACAAGTAAAACCAAAATATTATTATTTCAAGTGCTTGAAAATTAAGTTTTGTTGTTCATCCAAGAGTATTAAAATAATATAATATTTAAAATTTGGGTATTGTATAGCAATTTTACATTAAAAAAACTGGGTGATACCTGTGAAGTATCTCTACTTATTTAAATATCATACTGAAACTCTATAATTAAGATGTAAATAGAATGTTTGTGAACACTGTAATCCTATGCTAGTGTTACTTTAAATATTGCACACATAATTTATAAGAGAGATAATAACTACAATTGAGAATAAGTCTGCTAATTTTTAAAAGAAAATATACCTCAAGGGACTGGAGGAGTGGGGGGGATGGCCCAGAAGTTAAGAGCACTGAGTTCAATTTCCAGCAACCACGCTGTGGCTCACAACAATCAGCAATGGAATCCCATGTCTTCTGGTGTGTCTAATGACAGTGGTAGTGTATTCACATACATAAAATAAATAAATCTTTAAATAAAAGGTACATATATCCAGATTCTTTTTAAGCCCCAAAAGGCACATATCACAACAGATTTGGAGGGTTAATGCTATCATAGAAAATACTGAGATTTTATTCAAAACTGAACACAGTGCTGAAACAAAAGGGTTGGCAGAGTAAGAGCAAGGAAGAAGGTTAGAGATAAGAATATGGACTGCAAAGATGAGTGGATAAGAAGTGGGCTTCAGGAGCAGGAATCAGAGAAAGAACTGGAAGAGCTTGAAGGGGCTCGAGACCCCATATGTACAACAATGCCAAGCAATCAGAGCTTCCAGGGACTAAGCCACTACCTAAAGACTATACATGGACTGACCCTGGACTCTGACCCCATAGGTAGCAGTGAATATCCTAGTAAGAGCACCAGTGGAAGGGGAAGCCCTGGGTCCTGCTAAGACTGAACCCCCAGTGAACGTGATTGTTGGGGGGAGGGTGGCAATGGGGGGAGGGTTGGGAGGGGAACACCCATAAGGATTGGGAGGGGGGAGGAGAATGTTTGCCCAGAAATTGGGAAAGGGAATAACACTCGAAATGTATATAAGAAATACTCAAGTTAATAAAAAAAATTGAATGAGAAAAAAGTATAGATTTAAAGTTCATCTTCAGGTAATCAAAATGAAAGCAGATAAACTTATCACCCATTCTTAGAAAAGTATACAGAAAAAATGTGAGTTCTAATTCACATATTATAAACCTGCAGGCAATGAGAAACTTCTCTCAATCTAAAGTTTTGGGGAATATTAAATTTTATTAGGGGTTAGTAATCACACCTTCAACTTCTTCATGGAGCTATATTTATGTAATTATTGTTTCATTTATTCTATTCTTTTCTTATTGAATATTTTATATATTTATGTCTCAAATGTCATCCCCTGTTCCAAGTTAAATGCCCTATTCCCTCCCCTGTCAGCCCTGCTTCTATGACGTTACTAGACCACACACTGACCACCTCCTGCCTCAATTTTTAAGGAGCCTATTTCTTCAACTCCAAAACTAATAGCTTGAGGGTGATATTCTCTCCATTCATAAAACAGAATGGGAATGTTAAATGGTATGCTCATCATCCTGCATCCACTTGGCACAAAGGTGAACCTAAGAACAAACCCATCAGGTTTCTTTTTCAAATGTTCCATGTAGTATGCTTATGCTTGCTGTAAATATCAACACTTAGGAACAAACCATATTTTTACAAAACAAATGTGAAAACTCGCATGTTATTTTCATTGAACTTAAAAGCTAATAAAGACCCCAGAGGACAGCCAGTGTGTCTAAAAATGTTACTGCTCAGAGTAAAACCCAACCTTGGGGAGAGCAATTAGCAATCACTATTGGCGACCAGACCTAGTGTTTTATCTTTGGGCTTATATTACAATACCAAAGGATACAATTATCAGAATGCTGATAAAAAAAATAAAGAGAATTAACGCCACAAACCCAAGGCACTTCATTAATGAATCTACCCAGAATAGTCTTTGTGTGGAAGAACAAAATTACTATAAAGCACATCATTATAAGCATATTTATTTTCAATAGGTAACTATTCATATTAAATTATTGTAGGCTAAGATAAAAAAAAAAAAAACCTCAAGAGATAGCACATGCTGGTGAGGATGTAGAACAAGGGGAGCACATCGTCATTGCTGTGGGCATCCAAACCTGTATAGTAACTTTGGAAATCAATTTGACTGCTTTTCAGAAAAAAAGAAGAGAATAGTTCTACCTCAAGACCCAACTATACCTTCTTGTTCAAACCAAAAAGATGGTCCAACATCCAGCAAAGACACTTGTTCAACTATGTTTGGGGCAGCTCTATTCATACTAGCCAGAAACTGGAAAAAATTTATTTTTTCCTGAAGTGAAGAATGAATAAGGAAATGTGGTACATCTACACATTGGAATACTATTCAGCTATGAAGAACAAAGACATCATGAATTTTGCATGCAAACGAATGGAACTTGAGAAAATCATACTGAGTGAGTTAATTCCGTCCCCAAAGGATGTAAATGGTATGTACTTACTTATAAGTGGATATTAGCCATAAACTAGTTACCATGCTACACCCCACAAACTCCAAGAAGCTAAATAAGAAGGAAGGCCCAAGCAAGCAATCTTGAATATCACTTAGAAGGTGGAATAAACTAGTCATAAGCGGCAGATGGAAGGAAGAAACTGGGAAGGAAGTGATATGGCCAGGGGAGTTGGGCATTCAGGATCAGGTGTGGGGAAGGACAGGAGAGATGGCAGATGGCCTTGAAAATGAATGTAAATCTGCAACTGACAGGGATGAGGAACATCTCCAGGAAGCTAGAGAGACCAGGGATAAGGGATGCACCCCAAAATCAATTGAGGTGACCTTAGCAGTGACTCACTACTTTGGGGATATAGAAGCTGAAGAGGCCAGCTCTTGTAGCCAGGCAGGAACAGCAGTATAGCGACACCAACCACAAAAATTTCAGTGGCGATGGAGCAGAAACTGAGGGAATGGCCAAACAGCAACCACAATAACAGGCCCAAATTGAGATCCGTCTCATGGGCAAGCACAAATCCCTAACACTATTAGTGATACTCTGTTATGCCTGGAGAAAAGAGAAAGATTTCCTCTGAGAGCTTCCACCCAGCAATGACTCAGACAGCCAAACAGTGGAGAGAACTTCGAGACACTTATGGAAGAATAGGAGGAAAGATTGCAGGCTCTGACAGGGATAGGAGCTTCACAGGAAGACCAACAAAATAAACGAACCTAAACCCTTGGGACTCTAAAAGAGTCTGAACCATGAAACAAAGAACATACATGGGCTGAACCTCATCATCCCTGTACTTATGTATCAGATGTCCAGTTTGTTTCTCATGTGGGTCCCAAACAATGGGAGCTGAAGCTATCCCAAAAGCTTTTGCCTGTGTGTGGGATATGTTCTAGCATGGCTGCCTTGTCTGGCCCAAATGGAAGAAGAAGGGCCTAGCTTCATATATACTTGAAGGACCAGGGTTGGGAAATAGACAGGGGAGGAGGGGTGACACTCACTCAAAGGAGAAGTGGATGTAGGAAGGATTATGGGTAAGAGTCACCAGGAGGAGGGTAGTGATCAAAATGTACAGAGAATAAGTAGGAAAAAATTAAATTATACTAAATTAAAAATATTGTAGGCTACATCACTGTCTAAATCTACAAATGTCTAGTTTAACGCCTATGATCAGCCATTAATACCTTGCAAAGGTAAGCTGTGTGTCTCATGGCACAGCTTTTTAAATTTCAAAAAGTATATTGAAGCTGAGGAAAGCATACACTGAAGAACTAAGTAGCCCCAGCTTTCAATGCAAGTGTCTCTCCAGCATCACTCAATCAAGAAAGTTCAATGCATTCTCCTCTTAATAACCAGAAGACAGGTCAGGACAAACTCTGTCACAGGACATCTTTAAAGTGTCCACAGAATGCAGAGTCAGTAAAAATTCTGACGGGGAGAGAAGAGCTTGGCATAGAACTTGAAGCTTGTCTCAAGGGCAGAATGACTTTTAAGCTGTTAAGCTGCAAACAGTAAGTAGGGAATGATATTTCTGTAAACACAAATATGTAAAGTGGTCTGACCCCTCCCATCTCTGTCTTTATTTCTGATCCCTTTACTTTCTCCACCTTACACTCTGCTGCCCCCCTTGCTATTACAACAATTCTTGAATACTTATTATGAGTAGCTCTTAGAATACTGTTTAGGGAGCTCTCTCTCTAATCCCTCCAATAGCACTCACAGTGCCCTTCTCTAGTGCCTACTGTTCAGATGCTTGCAAATCACCACATGAATGGTGATGATCAAATGTCTCCCTAAAATCAAGATAAACTCATGCAGTTTTTGTCTCAAAATACAATTATACTTTGAAAGTGTGACAGTTTCTCTGAGGGTAAAATTCAGAGTACATAAGAAAACTAAGACAAATTTAGAGTTGTACCTGCCTGATCACCATACCTCAAAACTTTTTACATGATCTCGAGGATGTTTTAGACACAAATATATAATTAAAAAGTTCATTTGTCAATTTCAATCTAAGAATACCCACTGATATAGAAAATCCCCTTTAATCCTCATGATTCAAGTATCCTCACAATATCATTTTAAATATATTGCTCAGACAGAAAAGGACAAGAGCTTCTCAGCAGGTCCTGTTATAACACCTTTGAGAACCATAATGGAACAACAACAACAACAAAAAAAAGACTAATATGATATGTATTTCTCGGTATTTTCAAAGCAAAGCAAGATATAAGAGGAACAGCCTCTTTAGACAGACCTTGCCACAGAAAGGCTGACCAAGAGTTACTTATAATTAGATATTAAAATACAATTAAGAACACTATATTTTTATTAATAAAACTTATTGGTACAGAAAACTATGGAAGGCACAGACTACAGGTGGCTATGAGCTATAGTGGAATCTTTGGGTCCAACTTGCCTTCTGTAACTTGTTAAATTCAAATCAATGGGGGGATATCTTTCAACTGCTTCCTGTTTTGGAACAGTAGTTTCAAAACAAGGGGAAAATGCACTTGGTGAGTTTATACTGACTACTCTTTAACCGTTATAAAACAAATGCACTTTTCTTAAGATTTATTACTAAAGGCAAAATTGTAATGCAAAATAGTAATAATATGTCATGAAATAGAAAAGAAAACCACATTTACCCCATTATTTCCTTAAACATCATTCACACGAACTTTCAAACTTGCATAAATATTCTGTTAGATATAAAATTGTAACGGGAAAAATGATAAATATCATTTATGCACCCCACTATATTAGTTATTCTATAGCTTCAGGAAAAACATCAAGCCATAATCTTCAAGATTTTTCTCTTCTTTTCATTCTCTTCTTGATTACTAAAACACAAACAGAGGCAGAAATATAATTTGAATAATGTCTATACTGTACAGACAATTTGCACTCTTGTGTTAAAGCAAATCTTTGTCTAAAATCCTCAGAACAAGAAAAGGCATATTAATATAGGATTTGCCTCATTTATATTTCACTGTTCTTTCCTTTGCATAAAGCAGTCATTTGTGAATATTTTTAAAACTTCAAACAGAAAAATGATTTTCATTTTCATAGTATTTAAGTATAAACACCAAGATTCTTTTGGAGTAAATTTGCATAATCCACTAGAAAACATCTATCGTTGTATCAAAGTATTTCATTTTTTTCTTAATCAGAATCATTTAAATAGTAAATATCTCAATCATCTTATTTCACAAGAAATAATGATATCTACTAAAATTATAACTTAGATATTGTTATCATAAAGTATTTTTGGTTTTAAATACTGATGTCGTATTCTATTAACTGATTAGACAGTGATCCTCCATTTGATAGCAGGAGAGCAGACAGAAATTATAAGATGAGCACATACTATTACATATTCATTACCTTAGACACCAGGACAATAGGACCCTGCTAGAAAATGAGATTTGTTCATTTGTGTGGTTGTCAGTGTGTACTCAAGTGATTTCACACAGGCTCTTTAAGTCCCTGAGGCTACCTCAAAGAGACCCCCAAATAGAGGAGATTCAACTACTTAAAGAGAGAAATACATGGACTCTTTATATCATCGCTTACTGCAAAATTCCTTTCCATGAACGATTATTTCCTAAAAATATGCTGATCAAAGTACTCAGAGTTGCTATTTAGCTGAAAAATGTTTACTAATAACTGTTTCTGCATGTATACGAAGCTTGATTTGAATGAGCATTGCTCGATGTATTCTAGTATTGGAATGTCACATGATACTGCCCAACTATGTACAATTGTAGGGGTCAAGTAAAAAACAAACTTATTCTTAACAACTCAATGATGTCCAGCAATAATTATAATCCAGTCAAAGTCTTTAGAATTCTCCACAACTACTTACATGTAATAAAATGTTCCTTGATAATTTCTGAAGCTTCTTTCTTTCAATTTCATTGAATTTTAGGTCTGCTTCTTATGCACAATCCAATAGATTATTTGTGTGTGTGTGTGTGTGTGTGTGTGTGTGTGTGTGTTTATTAGTATTTATGTATGTTTCAAATAATTCTTGTTTGTTCTTTTTACTGTATCTCAAATGAACTCCTAAGATGATTTTGATTACCATTCAAGTCTCTACTCAAATACTATTCAAATTTCACCACTCTGAATTGACTTCTCAGACCAGTTCACCCTAGTAACATCCTCTATTTCTGAGTATATATTTTAATTACAATATCTTTATTTTAATAGCACTTGCCACTATGATGTTGAAATTGGTTCAAACATTTATTGTTTGTTTTTATTTTTCAATGAATAAGAATATGTTTTGCCATTAACCATATCAAATCTGACCACAGAACATGAGGTGCCTGTATCTATATTTTGAAAGTGATAAACTTCCTTGCATTTAGAAACCAATTACTTGCAGATGCAAGGAATTACCTTTGTATTTTTATGAGAATTAGAAAGTCTTAAAATGCTGGCAAGTGAGAAACTTGTGTTAACCCTTATCCTGCAGTACTGAAGAAGTTCTTAGAGGGAGTTCTGCTTTTCCAGATCAGAAAGACTCACTTTTCAGCTTACCTTTCTTATTTCTTTTAATTTAATGGTCTTGTCTATTGGAGAACAATAAATGAATAGCATTTACCTCTTGGAACAGAAAGAATTTGTAATTATTTGAACCCTATCTTTAATGTTTGTGCTACTACCCAAAGCCACAGGCCACTCTGCAGTCTCCAAATGACAGTTCAGAGCATTTTAAAAACAGGGGCCAAAGATACTCTATTGACAAATTTATCTTGTTTAAAATTTGTAGATTGGTGACAACCTTGGCAAATACTCACTTTAATGCAATATATAGCGCTAAAACAACATACTTTGGGACACCACCAAGGGATCATTGTTACAATGGGGTTGGGACACTTGCAAGTACAAGAGAATCATTCTCCTCCTAGGGATGTGTCTGAAAGTTTAGCCTGCAGCCATTTTCTGAACATCATCCTCAAGTAAAGCTGTTTAAATATGTTTGTTGTCAGTAAGCTGGCAACTGAAAATGTATACTAACCTATTGAACTAGAACCTATCAGAGCAGGTTTTATCTTCCTTCCTTCCTTTCTTTCTATTTTAAATTTTGCCACCAATGACTACTTGTGCTGAATCATCAACTACATGCATCTAAATTTGGTCATCCTAAAGTACTGATAATTAGCAAGTGGAATTTCGAAAAGTACAATAAATTTGTCCTAATTATTAACATTGTTGAAGTATTCATTCTGTAAAATAGATATGGATTTTATTTTTGAAGGATAGAATCACTGCCAAGTGTTTATAGATTTTATGCATATACAAGAAGGTATTCAATTTTACTAGATAGTAAGATGTTGAACTAATGATTTTTGCTTTCTTTACTTTTCTTTCTTTCTATCTTTCTAATTTTTTTGGTAAGATACAAGACTTCAATTTGATTCTTCCAAACAGGAAAATAATATACATTTTTTATTCTGAAAGGTATAAAATGTCAGGAAAGATCTCTAAATATCATTAGAGGAATGCAAAGGCATTTTTAATGGAAGTTGTAATTCCCACTATTTGTATGAAATACATGAACTTTTTATTGAATGTAGAAATTGTTTAATAAAGTGTCCAAGGCCAACCATGTTGTCAAGAAGTGATGAGTTTGGAAATAAGAATCTTAGGTGTTCATAATAAAGCAGTGACATCTGCAGAACAATCACACAAGAAGTTCACTGTGGATTCACATTTTCAATAACAGACAGAATATATTGCCATTAAGTATTCAGGGAAATGATCCACTTACAAAATATAAAGTGGCAGTGGTGCTTGGCATCTCCTGTGCACTGTGTGCTGACTTGTTATTCACAGTATGATGATAAACTGAGATTCACTGCACAGAAGAAGCAGGGAGGTCACTGCAGTAGCTGAATTGAGGTATGTGATCAACCGAATGGATACTGCTAGGATTAGCACCATTGACTTTTCATGTTTTTTTTACTAAAATGTCTATGAAAATGAAAGGTTCAGACAGAGATGAAGAAATCTGAGAAACATTTTGAACCTTTGACAAGAATGGAAATGTTATATTAGTATAGCAGAACTATGTCACATCCTGATGCACTTAAAAGGAAAACTAATAGATGAGGAGGTCAATGAAATGACCAGAGAAGCAGCTATTGCTGGAGATGGACTAGTCAACTATAAAAAAAAATCTAAAGATAAAGACAGAAATAGAAGGAGAAGAAGAAGAAGAAGAAGAAGAAGAAGGAGGAGGAGGAGGAGGAGGAGGAGGAGGAGGAGGAGGAGGAGGAGAAGAAGAAGAAGAACAACAACAACAACAACAACAACACAACAACAACAACAACAAGAGCAGAAGAAGAAGAACAAAAAAAAGAAGAACAAGAACAAGAAAAGAAGGAGGAGGAGGAAGAGAAGGAGGAGGAGCAGAAGCAGAAGCAGAAGCAGAAGCAGAAGCAGAAGCAGAAGCAGAAGCAGAAGCAGAAGCAAGAAGAAGAAGGAGAAGAAGAAGAAGAAGAAGAAGAAGAAGAAGGAGGAGGAGGAGGAGGAGGAGGAGGAGGAGGAGGAGGAGGAGGAGGAGGAGGAGGAGGAGAAGAAGAAGAACAACAACAACAACAACAACAACACAACAACAACAACAACAAGAGCAGAAGAAGAAGAACAAAAAAAGAAGAACAAGAACAAGAAAAGAAGGAGGAGGAGGAAGAGAAGGAGGAGGAGCAGAAGCAGAAGCAGAAGCAGAAGCAGAAGCAGAAGCAGAAGCAGAAGCAGAAGCAAGAAGAAGAAGGAGAAGAAGAAGAAGAAGAAGAAGGAGGAGGAGGAGGAGGAGGAGGAGGAGGAGGAGGAGGAGGAGGAGAAGGAGAAGGAGAAGGAGAAGGAGAAGGAGAAGGAGAAGAAGAAGAAGAAGAAGAAGAAGAAGAAGAAGAAGAAGAAGAAGAAGAAGAAGAAGAAGAAGAAGAAGAAGAAGAAGAAGAAGAAGAAGATGAAGTAGAAGGTAGAAGAAGTAGAAGTAGAAGTAGAAGAAGAAGTGGAAGAAAGGAAAGAAGGTAGGAAGGAAGAAGAAAGATGGATGTTGTTTTACTATTCAAGATTGTAACTCATTATTAGTTCATTTTCCACACCAAATTACCCAATATATTCAAGCTTGTTTTCTTTTTCCTCTCTGATTCCATGTGATCATATATTTTCACTATTACAACCTTTAATATATACTGAATGCATATTGTTCTCCAGACTGATAAACACATATTTTATATGGCTTTATTCTTTTAAATTCACCAAAATTTATTTTATATTTATTCATGTTACACCCTGCTCAGTACCCCTTCCCCAGTCACCCCTTTGCAATCCTTCTCCCATGCCCTCTCTTCTTCTGCTCTGAATTGGCAGGGCCACACTAGGTATCCTCTTACCCTAGCATTTCAAGTCTCTGTGAGGCTAGTTGATTCCTCTCCCACTGGGAACAAACAAGGCAGCTCAGTTAGAACATATTCTACATAACAGGTAACAGCTTTTGGAATAGCCCTGCTCCTGTTGCTCAGAACCCACAGGAAGACCAAGCTGCACATATGCTACATATGTATGGGCAGGCCTAGGTCCAGCCTGTGTATACTCTTTAGTTGGTGGCTCGGTCTGTGAGAGTACCAAGGATTCAGGATAGTTGACTCTGTTGGTCTTCCTATGGGGTTGCTTTTCTTTTCTTTTCTTTTTTTAAATCTTTACTACCTTGAGTATTTCTTATTTACATTTCGATTGTTATTCCCTTTTCCAGTTCCAACATTCCCCTAACCCCTAGCTCTCCACTTCTAAATGGGATTCCCCTCCCCATCTTCCCCCCATCACCACTCTCCCCCCAACAATCACATTCACTAGGTGTTCAGTCTTTCCAGGACCAAGGGCTTCCCCTTCCACTGGTGCTCTTACTAGGCTATTCATTGCTACCTATGAGGTTGGACCCCAGGGTCAGTCCATGTATAGTCTTTGGGTAGTGGCTTAGTCCCTGGAAGCTCTGGTTGGTTGGCATTGTTGTTCATATGGGGTCTGAAGCCCCTTCAAGCTCTTCCAGTCCTTTCTCTGATTCCTTCAACGGGGGTCCCGTTCTCAGTTCAGTGGTTTGCTGCTGGCATTCACCTATGTCTTTGCTGTATTCTGGCTGTGTCTCTCAGGAGAGATCTACATCTGGTTCCTGTCGGCCTCCACTTCTTTGCTTCATCCATCTTATCTATTTTGGTGGCTGAATATGTATGGGCCACAAGTGGGGCAGGCTCTGAATGTGTGTTCCTTCTGCTTCTGTTCTAAACTTTGCCTCCCTATTCCCTGCCTATGGGTATTCTTCTTCCCCTTTTAAAGAAGGAGTGAAACATTCACATTTTGGTAATCCTTCTTGAGTTTCATGTGTTCTGTGCATCTAGGGTAATTCAAGCATTTGGGCTAATAACACGTGTCTTTGTCTGTGATTGGGTTACCTTGCTCAGGATGATATTTTCCAGTTCCATCCATTTGCCTATGAATTTCATAAAGTCATTATTTTTGATAGCTGAGTAATATTCCATTGTGTAGATGTACCACATTATCTGGATCCATTCCTCTGTTGAAGGGCATCTGTGTTCTTTCCAGCTTCTGGCTATTATAAATAAGGCTGCTGTGAACATAGTAGACCATGTGTCTTTGTTATATGTTGGAGCATCTTTTGGGTATATGCCCAAGAGAGGTATAGCTGGGTCCTCAGATAGTTCAATGTCCAATTTTCTGAGGAACCTCCAGACTGATTTCCAGAATGGTTGTACCAGTCTGCAATCCCACCAACAATATAGGAGTGTTCCTCTTTCTCCACATCCTCGCCAGCATTTGCTGTCACCTGAGTTTTTGATCTTAGCCATTCTCACTGGTGTGAGGTGAAATCTCAGGGTTGTTTTGATTTGTATTTCCCTTTTGACTAAAGATGTTGAACATTTCTTTAGGTGTTTCTCAGCCATTCGGCCTTCCTCAGCTGTGAATTCTTTGTTTAGCTCTGAACCCCATTTTTAATAGGGTTATTTGTCTCCATGCAGTCTAACTTCTTCAGTTCTTTGTATATTTTAGATATAAGCCCTTTATCTGTTGTAGGATTGGTAAAGATCTTTTCCCAATATGTTGGCTGTCGTTTTGTCGTAACAACAGTGTCCTTTGCCTTACAGAGACTTTGCAGTTTTATGAGATCCCATTTGTCGATTCTTTTTTTTTTTAATTTTTTTTTATTAACTTGAGTATTTCGTATATACATTTCGAGTGTTATTCCCTTTCCCAGTTTCCGGGCAAACATCCCCCTCCCCCCTCCCCTTTCTTATCGGTGTTTCCCTCCCCACCCTCCCCCCATTGTCCCCCTCCCCCCAACAGTCTAGTTCACTGGGGGTTCAGTCTTAGCAGGACCCAGGGCTTCCCCTTCCACTGGTGCTCTTACTAGGATATTCATTGCTACCTATGAGGTCAGAGTCCAGGTTCAGTCCATGTATAGTCTTTAGGTAGTGGCTTAGTCCCTGGAAGCTCTGGTTGCTTGGCATTGTTGTACATATGGGGTCTCGAGCCCCTTCAAGCTCTTCCAGTTCTTTCTCTGATTCCTTCAACTGGGGTCCTATTCTCAGTTCAGTGGTTTGCTGCTGGTATTCGCCTCTGTATTTGCTGTATTCTGGCTGTGTCTCTCAGGAGCGATATACATCCGGCTCCTGTCGGTCTGCACTTCATTGCTTCATCCATCTTGTCTAATTGGATGGCTGTATATGCATGGGCCACATGTGGGGCAGACTCTGAATGGGTGTTCCTTCAGTCTCTGTTTTAATCTTTGCCTCTCTCTTCCCTGCCAAGGGTATTCTTGTTCCCCTTTTAAAGAAGGAGTGAACCATTCACATTTTGATCATCTGTCTTGAGTTTCATTTGTTCTAGGCATTTAGGGTAATTCAAGCATTTGGGCTAATAGCCACTCATCAGTGAGTGCATACCATGTATGTCTTTCTGTGATTGGGTTAGCTCACTCAGGATGATATTTTCCAGTTCCAGCCATTTGCCTATGAATTTCATAAAGTCGTCGTCTTTGATAGCTGAGTAATATTCCATTGTGTAGATGTACCACATTTTCTGTATCCATTCCTCTGTTGAAGGGCATCTGGGTTCTTTCCAGCTTCTGGCTATTATAAATAAGGCTGCAATGAACATAGTGGAGCACGTGTCTTTTTTATATGTTGGGGCATCTTTTGGGTATATGCCCAAGAGAGGTATAGCTGGATCCTCAGGCAGTTCAATGTCCAATTTTCTGAGGATCCTCCAGACTGATTTCCAGAATGGTTGTACCAGTTTGCAAACCCACCAACAATGGAGGAGTGTTCCTCTTTCTCCACATCCTCGCCAGCATCTGTTGTCCCCTGAATTTTTGATCTTAGCCATTCTCACTGGTGTGAGGTGAAATCTCAGGGTTGTTTTGATTTGCATTTTCCTTATGACTAAAGATGTTGAACATTTCTTTAGGTGTTTCTTCGCCATTCGGCATTCCTCAGCTGTGAATTCTTTGTTTAGCTCTGAGCCCCATTTTTTAATAGGGTTATTTGTTTCCCTGTGGTCTAACTTCTTGAGTTCTTTGTATATTTTGGATATAAGGCTTCTATCTGTTGTAGGATTGGTAAAGATCTTTTCCCAATCTGTTGGTTGCCGTTCTGTCCTAACCACAGTGTCCTTTGCCTTACAGAAGCTTTGCAGTTTTATGAGATCCCATTTGTCAATTCTTGATCTTAGAGCGTAAGCCATTGGTGTTTTGTTCAGGAAATTTTTTCCAGTATCCATGTGTTCCAGATGCTTCCCTAGTTTTTCTTCTATTAGTTTGAGTGTGTCTGTTTTGATGTGGAGGTCCTTGATCCACTTGGACTTAAGCTTTGTACAGGGTGATAAGAATGGATCGATCTGCATTCTTCTACATGTTGACCTCCAGTTGAACCAGCACCATTTGCTGAAAATGCTATCTTTTTTCCATTGGATGGTTTTGGCTCCTTTGTCAAAAATCAAGTGACCATATGTGTGTGGGTTCATTTCTGGGTCTTCAATTCTATTCCATTGGTCTATCTGTCTGTCTCTGTACCAACACCTTGCAGTTTTTATCACTATTGCTCTGTAATACTGCTTGAGTCCAGGGATAGTGATTCCCCCTGAAGTCAATTCATTGTTGAGGATAGCTTTAGCTATCCTGGGTTTTTTGTTATTCCAGATGAATTTACAAATTGTTCTGTCTAACTCTTTGAAGAATTGGATTGGTATTTTGATGGGGATTGAATTGAATCTGTAGATTGCTTTTGGAAAAATAGCCATTTTTACTATATTAATCCTGCCAATCCATGAGCATGGGAGATCTTTCCATCTTCTGAGGTCTTCTTCAATTTCCTTCTTCAGTGTCTTGAAGTTCTTATTGTACAGATCTTTTACTTGCTTTGTTAAAGTCACTCCGAGGTACTTTATATTATTGGGTCTATTATGAAGGGTGTCGTTTCCCTAATTCCTTTCTCGGCTTGTTTCTCTTTTGTATAGAGGAAGCCAACTGATTTATTTGAGTTAATTTTATACCCAGCCACTTTGCTGAAGTTGTTTATCAGCTTTAGTAGTTCTCTGGTGGAACTTTTGGGATCACTTAAATATACAATCATATCATCTGCAAATAGTGATATTTTGACTTCTTCTTTTCCGATCTGTATCCCCTTGACATCCTTTTGTTGTCTGATTGCTCTGGCTAGAACTTCAAGAACCATATTGAATAAGTAGGGAGAGAGTGGGCAGCCTTGTCTAGTCCCTGATTTTAGTGGGATTGCTTCAAGTTTCTCTCCATTTAGTTTAATGTTAGCAACTGGTTTGCTGTATATGGCTTTTACCATGTTCAGGTATGGGCCTTGAATTCCTATTCTTTCCAGGACTTTTATCATGAAGGGGTGTTGAATTTTGTCAAATGCTTTCTCAGCATCTAATGAAATGATCCTGTGGTTTTGTTCTTTCAGTTTGTTTATATAATGGATCACGTTGATGGTTTTCCGTATATTAAACCATCCCTGCATGCCTGGGATGAAGCCTACTTGATCATGGTGGATGATTGTTTTGATGTGCTCTTGGATTCGGTTTGCCAGAATTTTATTGAGTATTTTTGCGTCGATATTCATAAGGGAAATTGGTCTGAAGTTCTCTTTCTTTGTTGTGTCTTTGTGTGGTTTAGGTATAAGAGTAATTGTGGCTTCGTAGAAGGTATTCGGTAGTGATCCATCTGTTTCAATTTTGTGGAATATTTTGGATAATATTGGTATGAGGTCTTCTATGAAGGTTTCATAGAATTCTGCACTAAACCCGTCTGAACCTGGGCTCTTTTTGGTTGGGAGACCTTTAATGACTGCTTCTATTTCCTTAGGAGTTATGGGGTTGTTTAACTGGTTTATCTGTTCCTGATTTAACTTTGGTACCTGGTATCTGTCTAGGAAATTGTCCATTTCCTGAAGATTTTCAAGTTTTGTTGAATATAGGTTTTTATAGTAAGATCTGATGATTTTTTGAATTTCCTCTGAATCTGTAGTTATGTCTCCCTTTTCATTTCTGATTTTGTTAATTTGGACGCACTCTCTGTGTCCTCTCGTTAGTCTGGCTAAGGGTTTATCTATCTTGTTGATTTTCTCAAAGAACCAACTTTTGGTTCTGTTGATTCTTTCTATGGTCCTTTTTGTTTCTACTTGGTTGATTTCAGCTCTGAGTTTGATTATTTCCTGCCTTCTACTCCTCCTGGGTGTATTTGCTTCTTTTTGTTCTAGAGCTTTTAGGTGTGCTGTCAAGCTGCTGACATATGCTCTTTCCTGTTTCTTTCTGCAGGCACTAAGTGCTATGAGTTTTCCTCTTAGCACAGCTTTCATTGTGTCCCATAAGTTTGGGTATGTTGTACCTTCATTTTCATTAAATTCTAAAAAGTTTTTAATTTCTTTCCTTATTTCTTCCTTGACCAGGTTATCATTGGTAGAGCATTGTTCAATTTCCAAGTATATGTGGACATTCTTCCTTGATTGTTATTGAAGACCAGTTTTAGGCCGTGCTGGTCCGATAGCACGCATGGGATTATTTCTATCTTTCTGTACCTGTTGAGGCCCGTTTTTTGACCAATTATATGGTCAATTTTGGAGAAAGTACCATGAGGAGCTGAGAAGAAGGTATATCCTTTTGATTTAGGATAGAATGTTCTATAAATATCCGTTATGTCCATTTGTCTCATGACTTCTCTTAGTCTGTCTACATCTCTGTTTAATTTCTGTTTCCATGATCTGTCCATTGATGAGAGTGGGGTGTTGAAATCTCCCACTATTATTGTGTGAGGTCCAATGTCTGTTTTGAGCTTTAGTAAGGTTTCTTTTACATATGTAGGTGCCCTTGTATTTGGGGCATAGATATTTAGGATTGAGAGTTCATCTTGGTGGATTTTTCCTTTGATGAATATGAAGTGTCCTTCCTTATCTTTTTTGATGACTTTTAGTTGAAAATTGATTTTATTTGATATTAGAATGGCTACTCCAGCTTGCTTCTTCTGACCATTCGCTTGGAAAGTTGTTTTCCAGCCTTTCACTCTGAGGTAGTGTCTGTCTTTGTCTCTGAGGTGTGTTTCCTGTAGGCAGCAGGATGCAGGGTCCTCGTTGCGTATCCAGTTTGTTAATCTATTTCTTTTTATTGGGGAGTTGAGGCCATTGATGTTGAGAGATATTAAGGAATAGTGGTTATTGCTTCCCGTTATATTCATATTTGGATGTGAGGTTATGTTTGTGTGCTTTCTATTCTCTTTGTTTTGTTGATTCTTGATTTTAGAGTATAAACTATTGGTGTTTTGTTCAGGAAATTTTCTCCAGTGCCCACGTGTTCGAGATGCTTCCCCACTTTTTCTTCTATTAGTTTGAGTGTATCTGGTTTGATGTGGAAGTCCTTGATCCACTTGGACTTAAGCTTTGTACAAGGTGATAAGCATGGATCGATTTGCATTCATCTACATACTGACCTCCAGTTGAACCAGCACCATTTGCTGAAAAATACTATCTTTTTTCCATTAGATGGTTTTGGCTCCTTTGTCAAATTCAAGTGCCCATAGGTGTGTGGGTTCATTTCTGGGTCGTCAATTCTATTCCACTGGTCTAGCTGTCTGACTCTGTACCAATACCATGCAGTTTGCTATGTAATACTGCTTGAGTTCAGGGATAGTGATTCCCCCAGAAGTCCTTTTGTTGTTGAGGATAATTTTAGCTATCCTGCTTTTTTTGTTATTCCAGATGAATTTGCAAATTGTTCTGTTTAACTCTTTAGATCGCTTTGGGTAAAATGGCCATTTTTACTATATTAATCCTGACAATTCATGAGCATGGGAGATCTTTCCATCTTCTGAGGTCTTCTTAAATTTTTTCTTCAGAGGCTTGAAGTTCTTATTATACAGATTTTTTTATTTGCTTGGTTAAAGTCACTCCGAGGTATTTTAAAATATTTGGGACTATTATGAAGGGTGTCGTTTACCTAATTTTTTTCTTGGCTTGTTTTCCTTTTGTGTAGAGGAAGGCTACTGATTTATTTGAGTTAATTTTATACCCAGCTACTTGACTGAAGTTGTTTATCAGCTTTAGTAGTTCTCTGGTGAAACTTTTGGGATCACTTAAATGTACTGTCATATTATCTGCAAATAGTGATATTTTGACTTCTTCTTTTCTGATCTGTATCCCCTTGACCTCCTTTTGTTGTCTGATTGCTCTGGCTAGAACTTCAAGAACTATATTGAATAAGTAGGGAGAGAGTGGGCAGCCTTGTCTAGTCCCTGATTTTAGTGGGATTGCTTCAAGTTTCTCTCCATTTAGTTTAATGTTAGCTACCGGTATGCTGTATATGTTTACTATGTTTAGGTATGGGCCTTTAATTCCTATTCTTTCCAGGACTTTTATCATGAAGGGGTGTTGAATTTTGTCAAATGCTTTCTCGGCATCTAATGAAATGATCATGTGGTTTTGTTCTTTCAGTTTGTTTATATAATGGATTATGTTGTCAGTTTTCCATACATTAAACCATCCCTGCATGCCTGGGATGAAGCCTATTTGATCATGGTGAATGATTGTTTTGATCATCCTATGGGTTTTCTATCTTGTAATCCTTCCTCCTCTTCTTTCATAAGGGTCCCCCAGCTCCAGGTACTGTTTGACTGTAGGTATGTGCATCTGTGTGAGTCAGTTGCTGCATGGAATAGCATGTAAGTATAACAGAATATCATTAACATTGCCAGGGATTGGTGTTTGTCTATGGGATGGATCTCAAATTTGGCCAATTATTGTTTGTCTATTCCCTCAGTCTCTGCTCCATAACCAATCCCTGCATTACGTGTAGGATAACTTTTGGGTCACAAGATTTTCTGTTGGGTTGGTGTCCCAATTGCTTTACTCATTGTTACTAACATAGAACTCACTCAAAATAGAGGTATTGAATTAGTTGAGATTTTGAATAAATTCAAGAACTAGAAATTCATGCTTAACATATCTTCAATGATAAGTCACTAACTTTTATTTCCCTTAAAACGAAATTAAAAACTACTCTTCTTTATTGTAGTGACTAATTTAGGATTTAAAAGGAAGAAAGGATATTTACTTCTGAGTAAAATCTCTTTGTATTTTTAGTGGTTAATATCCTGCCACACTTAAAATATGTGGAAGTAATATAGAAGTACATACTAGTAACATCCCTTTAGAATTCTAAATTATCTAAATTTTCTAAACAAATTGGTAGCGTGCTTACCAGTACCTATTAAATATGGAAGGTGGGGTTGGGGATTTAGCTCAGTGGTAGAGCACTTGCCTAGGAAGCGCAAGGCCCTGGGTTTGGTCCCCAGCTCCAAAAAAAAAAAAAAAATATATGGAAGGAAAAAGTTTTATAGCAAAGGGGGCACTGTGTATACAATATTGCAAAGTAGAGTTATGTGTAAATACAATACAGATCTCATCTTCTTTCCTTCTAATTATTGTCTAGGGTTATTCCTATTTAATGATAAGAATAGGGAGGCTTGAAAATTTTATCAAATTTTCTCTAAAATAAACACATCTGTCAGAAAATGGGATAATTCTAAGTCAGTACTTCCTCTCTTCTAATTCTTATCTGATACAGTAATATTCAATTCATTGAAAATGAGGATATAATTTCTCATCAACAAATCGTGAAGAAATTTTTCCTATACACAGAAATGTTTTGTAAACAAATACAAATAAAAAATAACATTCTTGTCCTTCCACTTTCGCAGAAGTCATGAACAGCACCATGAACCACAGGTAAGTCCCTGCTTTATGCTCTAACCCAGCCAACTTCCGTCAAAGCACATCAAGTAGCCATAAATTACATCCCATCCCCTGGGCTCCAGCCACAATTCTACCTGCTCTCCTGGAGGCCAAGCCTACACTAAGGATGCCAGGAAGATCCTTCCCTGTGCCCTATATCTACCAACTCCTCTTACAGTACAACCCACAACCAGGAATTTTACACCATATACTGGCTTCTATATTCCAGGTTACAACTTGATCAGAAGACCTTTGTTTTTCCAGAGGCAACTATGATTCTAAGGACCCAAGAGATAATGCTAGCAACCAAAACAGTAGAGGTCACTCAGGCCAACATTACCCCAGTAGAGAAATACTATTGAACCAGAAGACTCATGGGGCACCAGAACCCAAGTCTACTCAGGACAGAAGATTACAGAAGAAACAGAAACTAAGGGACGATATGCAAAATACATCCATCCAAAAAAGATTCACTCAGAAATCAAGATATAAACCTATAATAACTTCAAAACCAAATGAATAGAGGTAAATATAAGAACACAATCAACAACAGCCAGGGCAATATGACCACAATGGAGCCAAGAAATCCTTATCCTATTATAACAACCTTTGCTATTTCAAAGCAGCTGAAGCACAGGGTCTTCAATCCAAATTTCTAAAGATGATAAAGGTCTTTAAAGAAAAAAATTAATAAATCGCTTAAATACATACAAGAAAATACAAATAGCCAGGTGAAGGAAAGGAATACAATTTTCAACAACTGAAAATGGAAATAGAAGCAATAAAGAACCCAATTCATGGAATTCTAGAAATGGAAAACCTATATAAGAGAACGGAAGCTACAGACACAAGCATGACCAACAGAATACCAGAGATAGTAGACTTCCATGCATAGAAGATACAATAAAAATAATAGATATATCAGTCAGAGAAAATGTTGTTAAAAAGAAAGACTCCTGCTCCAAATCATTCAGGAATTTTAAGACACTATGAGCAGAACAAACCTCAGAATAATACAATAGAAGGAGAAGATTACTAGCTCAAAGACTCAGAAAATATTTTCAACAAAATAATAGAAAAAATTGCATTAAACTCAAGGAAGAAATACCTATAAAATTATAAGAAGTCTACAGTACACCAAATGTTGATATTATCACTGTAAAAAATTATACATTTTTCTCAGCACCTAAAGGAACTTACTCTAAAAATGACCACACACACAGTGTCATCACAAAGCAAATCTCAACAAATACAAGAAAAATAAAATAACCCCGTTTAGCTTATCAGACCACCATGGTTTAAAACGACTTTACCTAAGTTTTTGATTCTCATTGGTGTAAAGTGAAAACTCATGCTTTCGTTTGCATTCCCCTGATGACTAAAGTTCTTGAACGTTTCATTAAGTGCTTCTCAACTATTTGAGATTCTTCCATTGAGAAACCCATGTTTAGCTCTTTACTGCTTTTTAAAATTCTGTTATTTGATTGTTCGGAGTCTAACATCTTGTGTTTTTTACATATTTCAAATATTAGCCCTCTATTTGGTGTAGGGTTAGTGTAGGTTCCTCCTTTGTCAAAAACTTAAGTAACAGCACAAGCTGGCAAGGATGTAGAAAAAGAGGAATACTACTCCTTTGCTGGTAGGAATATAAAGTAGTACAATCACTCTGGAAATCAATCTGGAAGTTCCTCAGAAAATTAGAAACAGTTCTACCTGAAAACCTAGCTGTACCTCGCCTAGGCTTATATGCAAAAGATGTTCTTCCACACCAAAAGAATGCATGCTCCATCATGTTTCATAGCAGCCTTACTAATAATACCCAGAAGCTGAAAGAAACCCAGCTATCCATCATCGGAAGGATGATCACAGAAATTGTCATTCACTTATACAATAGAATAGTTGTTTGGCTTTTAAAAATGACCTTGCAGGCAAACAGATAGGACTAGAAAATATCTTGAGTGTGGTAACACAGACCCTAAATGATGTACACTACATATACTCACTGGTAAATAGCTATTAGCCAAAAATTACAGAATGATAGTTCCCATAAACTGTAAGGCATTTAACATGAAGGAAAGTCCAAGTGAAGATGCTTCAATGCCATTTAGAAGGAGGAACAAGATAATCATGGGAGGCAGAGGGAGCGAGGGATGTGGTTATGAGAGTGGAGAGGGACTTGAAATGAAGACCAGGATCAGATATGTGGGGGGACAGGAGGGAAACCCAGAGTTTCAGGAAAATGAATGGAAATATGTGGCTGCTAGGATTAGGGGTTTGTGAGAACCTCTAGAAAATGTCACAGACATCAGACATGAGAGCCTCTCCAGACTCAAAATGGGGATGAAAAATTATAAATAGTATGAGAAAGAATTTAAAAAATGTATACCTTTTACAATAGTCACAAATAATATAAATTTTGTATTCAGAAAACTTTAACCAAGTAAGTCTTTGAATCAATCTATTGAAGAAGATATCAGAAGATAGAAAGATCCTTCATATTCATGGTTTGGTAAGATTAATATAGCAAAAAGCCATATTACAAAATCAATCTACATATTCTACACAATGTTCACCAAAATTCCAAACAATTCTTTAGAGAACATGAAAGAATAGTATTCGAGTTCATATGAAAAAATCTAAAAATCTAGGAGAGCTAAAATAGTTCTGTATAATAAAAGAACATCTGGAGATATAACTATTCCCGATTCCAAGCTATACTACAAGGAAATAGTAATACAAATCTCATGGTATTTGCATAAAAACATACAGGTTAATCAGTAGAATCAAATTGAAGAGATAAAAGTAAATCTATACATCTATTAACAGTTGATTATTGAAAAAGTAGCCAAAACTATGCAACAACAAAAAAAAATAAATTAAAAATATCTTCACCAAATAGTGCTGCTGTAGCTAGATGGCTACAGGTAGTAGAATGCAAATAGATCAGATATCTATTACAATATACAAATTCAAGTCCATGTGGATCAAAGAAAGATGTCAATATAAAACCAGTTGCATTAAACCCAATAGCAGAAAAAGTGGGAAATACCCTAGAATGCATTGTCACAGGAGACAACTTCCTGAACAAAATGCCAAGGACTTAGGCTCTAAAATCAACAACTGCTAAATGATAGCTCATTAAACTGAAAAGCTTCTGTAAGGCAAAGGACACTTTCAACACACTGACAAAATAGCAGCCTAAAGAGTTGAAAAATATTTTCACCAATCGCACAATCAACAGAGGGATGACAACAAAATATATACAAAGAACTCAAGAAACTGTACATTACAAACCAAATAATCTAATTAAAATGGGATACAGATCTAAAACAAGAGTTCTCAATAGAGACAGAGGTTGAGAAGCATTTAAAGGAAAATTCAGCATCCTTAGTCATAAGGGATATGCAACTAAAAATAACTCAGATTTCACCTTACATCAATCAGAATGACTAGGATTAAAACCTCAAGCAATAGTTCATTCTTGCAGGGATATGGAGCAAGGAGATACTCCTCTATTGCTGGAAGGAGTGCAAACTTGTACGGACACTTTGGAAATTAATTTGGTGTTTTCTCAAAAAATTGAGAACAGATCTAATGTATGACCCTGCTTTACCACTCCTTGCCATATACAGAAATGATGCTTCATCATATTATAAAAACACTTGCTCAACTTTGTCCATAGCTTTTTTCATAATAGCCAGAAACTGGAAACAACCAAGATGCTCCCTCAACTGAAGAATAGACAAATAAAATGTAGTATGTTTACACAAAGGAGTGGTATTTGGATATGAAAAACAATGATGTCAAGAAATTTTCTGACAATTGGATGGAACTAGAAAAGATTATCATGAATGAGGTAACCCAGACTCAGAAACACAAACTGGGCATTTATTGACTTATAAGTGGATACTATTTATAAAGTAAAGGATAACCATGTTACAATTCACAGACCCAAAGAAGGGAAGTAACAAGGAGAGCTCAAGGGAGGAACATGGGAATCTCACTGAGATTGAGAAATTGAATAGACATTGTAAGGGGATGAGGAGGGGACTGGATGGAGGTGGCATAGGAATGGGAACAGGAGGGATCACCACGGGAAGAAAGACTTGAGGAAACGAGTACTGGGAGAAACAACTGGAATTATGCAGGTAGGGGGAGCTATCTCTGTTAACTCAAGAACCCATGGCAATGGAAACTCCACAAAATCAGAGAGTGATCCTAGTTTAGATGCCAAGCAGGGGAGATATGAAGCCTAAACAGGCCATCTCCTGTAACCAGATAAGACTTCCAATGGAGGGATTGATACATCAACCCAACAACAAAAGCTTCCACTTACAATTTGTCCTGCCTGTAAGATATGCAGGGAATGGAGATGGAACAGAAATCCATGAGATAGCCAATCAATGACTTGTCCAGCTTGCCAGGAGATAGAGATCACCTTTTACACTGTTAATGATATCTGGCTATACTTGCAGACAGGAGCCTAGCATAACTGTCATCAGAGAGGCTTCACCCAGCAACTTCAGCCAACAAAATTGGGGAATCCTGTGGAAGAGGGGGATAAAGAACTGTAGGACCCAGAAGAGTCAAGGACACCATAAGAAACACGACAGAATCAACAAACCTGGGCTCATGAGGCTCACAGAATTAAACCGCGAGCCATGGAGCATGTAGAGGACTTACATAGGTCCTCTGCATCTATATAGTAACAGTTGTATAGCTTGGTTTTCATGTGGAATTCCTAAAAGAAAGAGCAGGAGCTGTCTCTAACTCTGTTGCCTGCCTTTTGAATTCCTTTGCCCTAAACCCGGACTGCCTCAGTAGAAGATTTACTGCAACCTGATAAGCCAAAGATGGTTCTTAGCCATGAGAGGCCTTCCCTTTTCTGAAGAGATAATGGGGTGAAATGAATTAGGGAGGGGGATGAGATGGGAGGAAGGACTGAATGCATAGGAGGGAGTAGAACCTGTGATCAGCATATAAAGTAAATAAATTATATTTAAAATATTCTTTTAATATTAAACAATTAATATGAAAAGTTAAAATATTTAAAAATAAATAACACCATTAAAGAGAGTTTCATTTCTTTGGATAAAAAAAATACTCTAAAAAATAAATGAATTCTCAAAATAAAATAGAAGTAAGGCAATCTATCAAACACTCTTTTCCCCCTTAAAAACCATCAGAAAAATTTCACAACCCTATTTAAAGATATAAACCTTCCCTCAGGGGAGAAGTAGATTCTTTTTAGACAATGTGTCAGTAACAAAATACTAAATCACCATGGATGCAAATAAGATAAAAATCATCTTAATTCTTAATTTCAATTCTTAAAGACTTTTAGTGTAGGTTCAGCAAATTAGTTTGGAATAGCTGACAGCCCTAGACTCAAAGGCATTTCGATAATGGTATCTGGATATTTCCAACAATGCCAGTCAAGATGACATAAGCATGGGGAAAATGAGCAGGTGCTTCTAGAATTTGGGGGTAAAGCTTGAACTGCTTCTTTGGGTTCTGCTTACAGTGAGTAAAAAGAAATTGCTGTACTAATGACAAATCATTTAATCCTTAAACTCATATAAACCATCATTTTTGTAGAGAAAGATGAACAAAGTTAATTTGCTTTTCATACGTGAGTAGAACTCACTTGTAAATCCACAGTAGATTCACTATCCTTAGATCCTGAGAAAGGGTAAAGCAATTTCTATACTTCAACCAATATATGTCAATACTCAGTGAGTGATTTCATGCTTATTAAGAGGAGGATCTCACATATCTCCATCTACCAATCACAGGTAGAAGACAGAACTTGACCATGATGGGGACATAGAACAGGGCTGCAAAGAAGTCACTGCCTAACACTGATTATACAGGCATACAAAGCTTGTCCTAAAACCTAATCTGATCCAGTATATTAAAACCCTTGGTGACATACCTGACTCTAAGAAGAAAGCAAAAGCTGTCTGTCACTCAGAATCCCTGATGTCATCTTTCCATGCTGTGAATTTTCCATGATGAGATGATCTTAGAATAATGCAGATATTGGAGATCATCCCTGATCCTAAACCAGCTTAAACCAGGGAAGGAGGGAGATGATGAGCAATGTATAGGGATGTTCTTCTAGAATCTCCAGGGAATATCTAGGGAAAGCTGGGTAACATCTATGAGAAGTATGAGAATTCAGGATATCTACAACTCTTAAAACCTGTGTTTATTCTTATTATTTCTAATTATGCTTTATGTGCATTTGCTGTGTGAGGATGTATTTAAATGAGTACAGGAGACTGTGGAGGCCAGTTATATCAAATATTCTAGAAAGTTAGAGATGAGCGTGAGCTGCCTGACCTGAGTGTTAGGACTTAATACCAGTTCCCTTGAAGAAGGGCGCACTCTCGACTGCTGAACCATCCCTGAATACCCCTAGCTATACCTTTAATAGCAAGGTAAAATAATGATTTTTTAAAGTGGGAGAGAAAGCCACAAGCCCTATTCAGAGGGATTGGCTTGTCTGAGGACCTCTTCCCTTAGAATGAAAAAAAAGGTACCAACCAAAGATGACAAGAGCCATGGCTATAAAAAGAGAAACTTAGAAAATCTGCTCCATAACTTTGGAAATGGACAGTTGCAGAGGGAAAAGCCAGGCAAAAGGTGCACAGCAGTACCACTGGCATCAAGTAGACATGCCTGGAAAACCCTCATTTCTCTGCACTAAACAATGAGAGGAGCTACTGCTTGGGCACCATTTGAAAAAGACACCACCGAGTCAACAGTTTGGCTGCCAAAGACTCTATGAACTTGGGAAACTCACAGAAAGTATTTTGGGATTCTATGTTGAATCCCAGCCAGTAGAATACTGTTAGCCTGTAAAAACAAAATTCAGAAGCAGAACTCGGTTTATTCTGGGAGGTAGAATGTTTACCAAAGCCAGAATATCTCTAAGGGAATGTGAGTTCAGCCTACAAGCAGTACAGCAGATATCTGCAAGAAATAGCCCAGAGGGAACAATTCAAAATGACCCCTGAAAATTACATATCCACGTGTGGAAATATGAAACTAGATGCTGACTTCTCAACCTGTATAAAAGTCAACTCTATGTGAATCAAACAACTTAGTGAATAATCTAAAACTCAGATTAACTAGAGTCAACAAAGAAATCAGGCAATCAATGAATGAGTTAATAGAATGACTGGATAGTTCTTAAACGATGAAGTACAAGTGGACAATAAACCTATGAAAAAGCTCATCCTTACTGTCAGAGGCATGCAAATCACAGCTACATAAAGATGCCATGTTATTCTATTCAAAATGATAGGCATAAACTAAAAACAAATGTTGCTAGGGATATAGAAAGAAGAAAAACTTCTATGCTGCTGGTGAGATATGTGAACTATGAAAGTTAGTATGCACCTTTCTGGAAAAAAATGTAAACTAAAAGTAGGTCTACTATATAATGCAGTTGTAACACCCCTGGGTATTTATCCCAAGGATTCCAATTCAACTTACCATAGAGCTATTAGCACATTATGATGTTTACTGCACCAGTATTCACAAGAGGTAAGCTATAGAATCAACATGGGTCCAGAAACCTAAGGGGTAAATAAAGAATATGCGCTGTGTTATACATGCATTCATTTATATGTATATATGCATATATGTGCACAATGTATATACATGTGTATATATTTACATAAATGTATGTATGTCAGAAAGAATTTTCTCAAGAATGAATAAAAGCAAATTCATGTCACTTGTAGGAAAAGAAATGTTCAATTTGAGATAAAAATCCCAAATTTTATAAGGCAGTCTCAGAAAAACAAAATTATATACTTTCTATCATTGGCAGTTCCTAAATTTATATATATATGCATTAATAGCATTTCAGGAATTATATTTCCTGAAAGTAAAATAAGATTGTAAGTATAACAGAAGAGACTAAAAATTCAAGGGAGAGAAACACTAAAATCAAAACAAAACAAAAATAACAACTGATCATAAAAGCCCATAGAGTATATATGGAAAACACGTTAAACATTGAGTTCCAAGGCAGCCAGGGCTATACAGAGAAATCCAAGCTCCATCAGTCCTTCCCCTAACTCCTCCACTGGGGTACCGGTGTGCAGTGCAATGTTTGGCCACCAGCATCCGTATCTGTTGGTTAGACTCTGGCAGAGCCTCTCAAGGGACAGCCATATCAGGATCCTGTCAGCAGGCACTTCTTGGCATCAGCAATTGTGCCTGGGTTTGGTGTCTATTTATGGGATGGATCTCTGGGTGGGGCAGTCTCTGTAGGGCCTTTCCTTCATTCTCTGCTTCACATTTTGTCCCCATATGTCCTTTAGACAGGAGCCATTCTGGGTTAATATTTTTGAGGTGTGTGGGTGGCAGAATCCCTTAACTGGGAACCTTGCAAACCTCTTGATATGATCTTTACAGGCTCTCTCTGCCCTTTGTTGGATATTTCAGATAATGTCAACCCCTTTGGATTCTGGAGGCTTTTGCTTTCCTGGCATCTGGGACTTTCTGGTGGCTACCCTCAGCTCCCCATGAACTAAAGAATACACATGGAGGGACCCATGTGTCCAGCTGCATATGTAGCAATGGATTGCCTTATCTGGCATCAATGGGAGGAGAGCCCCTTGGTCCTGTGAAGGCCAGATAACCCAGGGTAGAGGAATACTAGGGCAGTGAGTCTGGAGTGAGTGGGTGGGTGGGAGAACATCCTCATAGAAGCAGGGGGAGAGGGGGACAATGGGTTTGCAGAGGGGAAAAACGGAAGGCGGATAACATTTGAAATGTAAATAAATAAAATAACCAATAAAAAATTAAAAACACAAAAAGAAAGATATATTTTATAATACGTTTGCAATGTGACTCCAAAAGTGGTACATTTTAAAATTTTTCATCTTTTAATGAATTTGTTTTTCAATGTAAGTTCTCTTTTAGAAGATTTTTTGTTTTGTTTTGTTTGATTTCGTTTGGTTTTGTTTTTGTTTTGTTTTTACCTAAAGAGCATTAGAAATACTACATTCTGTTCTCATGTTTCACCATAAAAGTATTGGTTCCTTAGTTGACAAGTCTTATTCACTACCTGTTTATTTAAAAAAAAAGTTCATTTCTAATTGTAAGAAATTTTTAAAAATGATATAACCTTACTATATTTTTAGTGTTTCTTTTATTTGAAGAACATTGTTTTTTATATTTTATGTCCATGACTTTCATCTAATTCAGAAGTGCTGAAGTCACTGTTTAATTATCAGATCCCTTCCTGTCTCTAACTGTATTTAAATTATATCACTTTGAATTTTATCATCATTTATTTATGCTCGTCATTGTCAATTTATCTTCTATGAATTTCATTCAGTAAAATTATATTTTCAAGATTCAAGTTTGTTAATTTTTCTGCAATATTTTATTCTGTCAGTAGCCTGTTAGACTATACTTTAAAATATTTTATTATATAGGTATATAGGTTTTCGTGCACATATGTCTGTGTATCGTTTGCATGCCTAGTGCCCACAAAGACTAAGGGATAAAGTCAGAAACTCTCATACTTGATTTACAAATGTCTTTCTGTAATTATTGGGACAGTGAATATCAAATGAATGTCCTCCTGAAGAATATCCAGTATTTATATATTACGACTGCTGCAACTAGTATATATTCTATCATATTTTGTATTAAGACCAAATGTATCTGATATATGTGTGTGAATAACTTTTATATTAGTGAATATATTTACAACATCCCTAATAATTTCATATGCTAATTCCATCAATACTGGTTCCTGTGTGTTTCTTTCATTTGATTATTGATTGATAATGCTCAATAATACCAAGTGTTGTGAATTTTAGTTTTTAATTGGTAAGTATCTATATTTTATCAATTGTGAATTTCAATGGCAATGAAGCTGAGTTTCTAAAAATAGATTGCGTCTGTGTGAAGCAACGTTTATGATTTGTTAGGTGAAGCTAGGTGTTATTCTCCTTAAGACTTGTATTATCTTCCAATAAGACACTGAAATTCTGTTTGTTTGTTGTTTTCTCATTTTCCTCTGAAAACGAAAGTTCTTTGATTTTTCCTTGCAACAAACACTGTTCCTGAAGTTATATGGCACTGCTACTGTCAATTCTAAGTTTCTCTTTCTATAGCTTCTAGAAGCTTCCTCACATCATTGGGTCAACATTTGATTATGTACGTGTAGCAATTTCTTAGGCCACACCCACTCTCTTGCAACTGTTTTCTGCATTGTTCTCTGCTTTTCAAACTTAGGACATCTTGTCTCCCTAGATACATGTCGGTATTTGATTTCCTTTATTTTTTCTTTTTTGGGGGTTTTGGGGGGTTCCTTCATCTACAGTCTGATCTGAAGACGTACCTGATGGAATTTTGGGATTTGGGACAAACTATCCTGGCATAGCCTTTTAATTTAATTTTATTTTATTTTATTCTTTACATACTACAATATGAGCACTGTTCTTCAATAATTAATGTCTTAGAAAAGAATTACTTTACAGTTATTTATTCTATTTTAGGGTGGAATTTTTATGGTGTAAAGGAGACTCATTTCTATTACACAATCAATGTGGAGAGCATAAGAAAATACTAATTACTTTCATGTACAAGAATTTTCTCATTCCATTTGATGCAGTAAAATATATTTCATATTGAATCAATATATTAAAATGGAAGGATCCAATATCCATTTAAATTTCGAATATATTGAAATGAATTTTGCTAAAATGTTATTGGGTTTAAGGTATCTTATTATTTCAATAAGGTAAAGGCTTTACTCATAACCATCATTTAAGATTTTTATAAGTCACGGTGTTATATAATCAATGCATCGTAATTACTCATATCAATAAGTCTTGCTGTGACACTTCCATGATACAAAGTTATTATAGATAGAAATACATGCTTGTTTGTTAGATCTTTGCTGTATTTTCCTATACATATTTTTCACAATTTGCATGTTATTTTTAAACGCCATTAAAATAATGTCAGCATTAGTTTGGAGATTGAACCTTGATGTTAATGTCTAGAGTACAGCAGTTGGTAGGAATAATAAAACAAGAATCATCACAACAAGATCATGTTGTCATTGCTTAATAACTGATGGGACTATGACAGCATCACAGACATGAGACAGCATGAATATTCATTCAGATCTCACTGTGACATCAGACAGAAGCTCCAAGGGCATGCCCTTTGCAGTCTTTTGACATCAGAGTAGATAGTCATGTCAAAACATTGCCACAGTTTGATAGAAAGCTCATCTGCCTTTTCCTCTCTTTGAAATGACTATCAAGATTTGGAATGGGGTGTAGTTTTTATATTTGAGCTTAAGATGCTGAACTTGTGCACAGTATTCTAGTAAACAAGCTGGGAAATCAATCAGCAGCAAGCAAGCTCTGAAGGTACATTTCTGGGTGACTTTAAGCAACAGTGCCTTCCTCAGGAGAACCCCCTCCCCCCGAATATTAAAACTATTCAGAGAGTTCTCTTTAGATGAGTAACAACTTACCTTGATGAAGAAACACAAAAGTTTGTCCTCTGCTCCATAAATCTCTTAATCCAGTTCAGAAAGTTCCCTTTTCCCCTAATTTTGGCATATATTTTTAGAAGATTAGTATTTTCATTGAATACCAAACAAGAAAATATATAACTAAAATCATGTTTTATTTGACTCATTTCTTTTGACCACAAAGATGCATGCCTCTCTTAATCAGAGAGAACAATGGCCCATCTCCCCCAAAATATTATATATGATAATCCCTTTATCCTGTGAATATGTCATCCCCATGTCTAAACAGACTTAGCTGAAAAAATTAAGAGCACTTGCAGTGGGAAATAAAGATCATTCTGGATTAATTGCAAGAGTCTAAGATTATCACAAAGCCTCTTACAAAATCATATGTAGTTAATCACATGTAGGTTTGGGCTGAAATGGGTACCAAGAGCAGAAATATGAAAATCCTCTTGAAGTTCAATTGGAAAGAAATTCATGCACATGCACATGCGCACACACACATACACACACACACACACACACACACACTCTCATACACACACACACACACACACACACACCAAAACCAAAAAACAAAAACAAAACAAAAACTCAAGACAGTTCAGATAGAATCTAGATATGAAAATAATTTGATAGTTTTAATTTGTAAAACTGCATGATATAAAACTTGTTTTAAATCCCTTAGTTGGGAAAAATTATCATAAAGATGAAAACAAGCACACAATTCCTTATTGGGGATTCTACTTTACTCAAATTGCAGTTCTTTTGTTAGTTTTTCCTTAAAGGCTCCCCTTATTCTATGCTGTATTTATCTGACTCATAGGCACAATGCTGTTTAAATGGAACCTTTTAATATATGTGTTTTATTATGATAATTAGACTCATTAAAAGCAGTCTATATAATAGGAAATATACACATAATAATTAATTATATGATAAGGGAAAATTAAATGTCTAGTCAATATACTCAATGTAAAGTTTTAAACTTCCCAGAATTTTCAGAACTTATCTTTACAACACCTTCGATCTATTTTGGAACTGTTGCCACAACTAAAACACACTGGAAAGGTTACATATCTCTTCTACAATATCACCACTGAAATGCTAAAGTCAGTGAGAAAGTGTAAGCATGAAGGCCGTCTGCCATATAGTTGTAATATAATAACATAGGCAAAAATAAGCATCAAAGTGGGTAGATTTCTGACTCCAAACTTTACAGGTAATAATGGTCTTAATCCACATTATAAAATCTTAGTGTATTTGTTTTAAGTGGGTTTTCTTTTAAGTGGGTAGAAATGCCATGGTGTGCTTAGGAAACTGAAGAGACTAGAAACCTAAGAAAGGTTTATCTCACTACAGACCTTCCAATGTTGGAAAATTGTATGAAAGTATATGATAAATAACATATTGAACTGCGCAACTGTCAAAGAATGGAAACTGAATTCTAGGCTACTTAGTGAGTGGTGGAGTTATTTACCTTTGAGCTAAGAGATCGTATATTAACTGAATACTCTTGAAGTTACAACAGTGATATATATATATATTAACATAAATATATTAACATTAATATAAAATACATATTATATTAAATGAACAACTCTCACTTTTATTGATTTAATATCAATTTATAATATCATGAGTATGTCCTACTGAACCAAATTTTGAAGTTCTGGAACCTGGCTCAAAGTTTTTCAAAATAGCTCCCCAGATCATATCCATGAGAATCACTATAGGTTTATGTGCCTGTTTGAATATGTGTATGTGAGCATGTGTGAGTATTTATACATGATTCTGTGTGTGTATGTTCAGTATATGCTTGCATGTGTATGCATGTTTCATTGTGTTTGTGTGTAAATATGTGTGCATACATATAGTATATGTAGGTTTGTATGTGTGTATGTATGTGCATAGGTGTATTATCATATATCATAAATATGTGTGCATGTGTGTGTGAAGGTAAATGTGTTTTGTGTGGGTAGATGTGTGTGTTTTGACATTTGTGTGTATGCATAGTGTGTGTGAGTAAAATACATTCTGTGTGGTTGCACGTGTGTATGTATGAGATATGTGTACCTTTGTACATGTGTACATTTATAATAAAACTCTGAATGTAGTTTAGCAAACTTTCTTGTCTAATCAGTCATCATATGATGTCTAAACGGCCTTCCATTCTGATTGTTGCAAGACCTTAACTTCTTAAATAAAATATTCTGGATGGGATATATGAGCAAGGATTTATTAGACATAGTTTTGCTTAGAAAAATGGGTTAGCAAGAAGGAATTATCAGCTCACCAGTTCTGTCAAAACAAACAGGAGGCTTCACACTTAGATTCCTTTAAAGTTTTAGAGCTGTCTCTGATAATACTGTCATCACTTTGTATTTTTAGGTTTGCAAGTTCAGCTCTTAAAATGTTGATTTGGGTTTCAAAGCTTTTTTTTCTTTTTTATATTGTTTCCCCCATCTGAAAAGTATATGTTTCCACCAAATAAGTGTTGCTGACTTTTTAGTGTGATGTCGAGGTCTCGAATACTCACATTTCAGCAAGCAGAGATATGCAGGTAATGGGCATGAATATTCTTTTAAAATGCACCCCTGAATTTCTTTATATTTGCAAATGAAATTAAAAAGGAGCTTATGCAATAGAAAGAAAAATGTTTGATTTTGAATTTAGAATTCTACCTTATTTTATTTGATGTTTTTGGCTTTGAAAGCTTACATAAAACAGTAATATAAAATATAAAATGCTTATAATTAAATATTATCCTCTATAGAGTTATCCTGCTACAAAATCTTCAGTAATTATTAATTCCTAATTTTAGTTGGTTATGTAATAGACTTTGTGTGCATTAAAATTATGACATTGAAAATTACATTATTCATTGTCCATTTGGAGAAAAATGCTGTAGAGCAAGAAACACTTAAATATACATCGACAGTTACATAACTCCAATGTAAAATTCTTTGGTATCTCTTCTTTGTAAATCCAATACTCTTTTTACATGTGTACATAGACATGTATCCAAAGTCCTTGCTAAAATTATCCATTTCCAGAAAACAGAATGTAATAAGTTACAAAATTAATAACATAAGTTCACGACTACATTTAAACATCTGCTTTTCAGAAGAGAGTGGTTAGCACATAGACCCACAATTGGCCAAGGTACGCAGACCAAAATACTGACAAATGTTCAGCCTTAAATGGAACATTTAATGAGCAGTCCTTACCCAACTCCTGAGACTCATGGATCTATGTGGAAGAGGACCCCAAACAGTGTAAGGGTCAGAGCTGATGGATGACTAAATATAAATGATGTTTTTTGAACACATTAGGGAAGTTGCACACAAGAACTTTCAGTGGCTATGATAGCATGAACAAACATTGCACAAGCCTCTCCCAGTCAGACTAAATTCCAGTACAGAGATGGGAGTTGTCTTTGAAATATTCTATCACCCAATGCAGTTACTGCCAATTTATAGCTCCTAAGAAATGGGGAGTCAGTTTTCTCCCAGACAATATCACTGATAAGTCAGTCATGATCCAATGGGAAATCATATGGCCATGCATATTTGAACAGTGCAATTGGTCTGGGTGGACGTTGTTTTAAAGGAAAAGAAAATTGGTTAGTAAATATTATAACAGGGGAAGAGATGTGAATATAAACAAAACACTTAGTACAAAACTCTTGAAAAATAAAAGTTAAATTTAATTAATTAAAAATGAATCAATAATTCAGCTTAGGATATTTAGAAGTTAATTCTATGATCCACAGCTACAAAGAACATAGGTTTTTATCTTAGTTCAATCCACAGATTTTGCATTGTTTGTTTTGGACACAAACATATGTTCATGTCACATGTCAGTACATACATGATACTTTTTATTTTGTGATGCCATCTATGGTGATGTATCCTTTGTGTCAACATCCCTCTACATAGCTCAGACTGGCCTAGAACTCCTTCTCATCCCATCTCCCTAACACTGACCCAATTATCCCTGCCTCTGCCTTTTCTTTTTATTTATCAGTGTTTAATGTCAAATTATACTTGTTTTGACTTTCTAAACTCATTTCAACTTAAGTGTTATAGATGATATTGGAAAGACGCACATGTACACAAACAGAGTCCTTCTTTCTTATCTAGGAAGACAATGTTTCAGAATTTCTACTCCTTTCTGAAACTATGCAAGTGGCTTGTTCTGGTGTCATACAAAATCCCTGTAATAGGAGATAAGACCTTCACATCCATGTGAACTTTCAACAGGTTTTTGTGAAATTGTTTAACTGTGTTTCTCTTTTCTATTGTCTCACTGTCCAATTTTTCTTTTTATCTTATCCTCCCCATCCTTTACCTTTCTCCATTTATTTTACAAAATATGTTTTTAATTTTAAATATTAGAAAAAAACAAAAGCTATATCTTGAATAGTATCTGATTCAATTATCAGCAAACATTCAAAGGATATGCCAGGTTATATCCTCTGTGAAAATTACCTCTAGCAAAAATCAAAATACAAAGTGATACAGAATAATAGTGAAATATGTAAACACATTTCCTTTATGTAGTTTAAGTCAGCAAAGAATGGTTTACATTCGAATAAAACTACACAAGTTAGCAAATGAATAAGGTAATGCTACTAATTTTTCTGTCATGCTAAGAGGCAATGCAGTAAGCAGAAAGGTGCTGATAAAATGGTTCTTTCTGTTTGCACAGTTGGCTTCTTCTCATGTTGGGTAGTACTCAAGCCATAATTTGTATGCAAGTAAAGAAAGACTTCAAGGAAGGCAGAAAGAACACTTTATTGACTTAAAACAAATCAGAATGTTTTGGGAAAACGTTTTTGAATAAACTCTCACCACTAAACTGAATGAAAACTTATCCATCCCATTTTAAAGGGAAGCTTGAAAAATAACCTTTTTGTCCCATTTGGTAATTCTCATGGAAGTCAAAATCCTGTTGTTAAGTCTGAAGAGGAGACTGGAATCATCAATTAATAGATTTCTCAGTCACATGTCACCCCACAGAAGTTTATAAACAACACTGCCATTTATAATAGCAAATTTGCCTGGTTAAGACACCTGTATAATCTTCATAAGCTTCCTGAAAGTGATCAAACACTAGACCCTCAATGGGGATTTAATCCAATTCTAGCAGATCACCACTGTGCCCAAAGCAGTGAAACTACATAAAAAACAAGGCAGTCATTGTGAAACTGGAGAGTTATTCTCAAGAGCTTCACTAGTGAATCAAACATTGAAACCAATTATCATTGCCGGGTTAAAATATATTGTTTTTATAGGAAAGGAAATTACATAAGACCTTGGAAATAGGAATGCACCTATCATTTTCTTAAAAATTGTAAGGTTCAGCTAAAGTATTTCTGTGTGATCCCATGTCTAAATCACAAAAACCGTCACCTTTTCCAAAGATCTTTTCTAAATGTTTCAATGACTGACATTCTGAATTTCTTCTCATAAATAATTTTCAGTAGAATAGGTAGTCAATTCCCTTACTAAAATCAGAGTCTTATAAATAACAGGATAGTCAATGTTTCCATGGAAACAGAGTTTTCAAAATGAGAACTGATTATGATTTGGCTTACTAACAAGTCCACTGGACTTTATAAAGGGTTCTCCCAATTCTAACAGTATTCAGAGAATAACAAAATTATCAAGTATGTGTATCTTGGCAATATTCTATACCTTTGAGGAGTGATGTCCAGAAAAACATAAATTGTACATGTGAATGGTTTCAAAGGAAAATTTTAAATCCGAATTCACTTATTTTTCAATCTGGTTAGAACTGGAAAACTGAGTTTGAATTTTGCTTTAAAAAATCAGGAAATTGGTGTGATGGGTGAAATCATGTGTCTGATTTTTAAATAAAACTTGCAACATACTACGTCTTTTGGTTAGTTCCTTCCACTCCCTTCACTCAGTGTCAAGGAGAATGTGGCTTATATTTGGGGATGTACTCTATAAAATGTATAAGTAAACAAAATTGAGGCAGTTATATTGTTACAATCTATGGTTTCAAGTTAACTGCATAGTCATTGGATACCTGTTTTATTCAATGAGAAATATGCATCTACCTTCTTCCTGGTTTGATATGCAGTGAATATTGTAAGCTATGGAAACACTTTAGAGTCAGTCTCTACTGTGTCCCATTTTTCTTTCTTTCTGCCCACAGCATACCACCTGAGTTACTTCTCCTTCCTCTAGCTACAATGTTAACTCTGTGAGGTCTAAGCAGATACACAGTGCAAAGTAAATATAATCCAGTCTCTACACTTGTGGCACAAAACATATGCTTTGGAATATCAGCCCAGAAGGGCCCATGATGACTGTAGTTGCTTTGGAAGTTGACACATTTAAAATGGCAGTGGAGGATTGCAAGGATTAGGATGGATAAAGAAGGGAGGTCACTATGCTGAAAAGACAACTTCAGTAATGTGATGCTTTCAACTGCCGAAGAAAAAAATAAAGGCTCAAAAATAAAATTTAGATATTTGTTATAGGTTTATTGGTATAAGTATGAAACACGTGCCAATAAAAAGAACGAACAGCATCATTTCTTTGAAATGCAACGTCTTTTGAATCTGCTATTCAATATCTACCCTGTACATACATCATTTCAGCAGTGAACAGAAACATTGGGCCAATAAGGTGTGCTCAGATTACAAATGAAGATGTGAGTAACAGCGACAACAAAAAGAAAAACCTCAGATCTATCTAACACCAAAGATTTTACATTCAGCACTGCGGAAGAAGAGGTAAAATAAAGGAAGAATTTCCGTGAGTTCAAGATCAAGATAGCAAGACTCTGTCTCAGAAAACAAAACAGTGACACAAATTAGGCAAATATTGGTAACAAGGCAGGTAAATATAAACAAATCTCTGAAGCAGAAGCCGGATAAATGTATTTGCAGAAATGGCTGTTACATGTGACTCTTGATATCTTAACAGAATTAGAAAAGTGAACCGAATATTTTTTCATATTCCCAATGTCCTAAACTACCTCACTAATTTTACAAAACCAAAGAAGCTACGCTATAGGATATAATGCTAAGTTGCAATTCACTCAATATGAAATTTTATCACTGGGAAATTATTCTCATTGATAATTACTGATAAATAATTTTGTAAGGTTTGAGACTTCTAAAGACTATGGACATGCATCAGAGCTTTGCATTTACCTGTCTCCCCATGTTTAAAAGGATTTCCATACTCATCTATGACATGTTGAGAAGTACCATGGGTCTTCACTAGAAAAATATAAACGTATTTCATATATCTTTAACTCAAGTTACAAATACTTCTTTTTTGCATGTGTTCAATTTGATTATTTATTTTGAAATTTGCATATTTTATTCAATCCATAATCCATGAGGATTTTCTCTTAATCCATTAAAATAGTAACAAAGTATATAAGACTATATTAGGATACAATTTTTTATTAGATTTTTTATTTACCTTTCAAATGTTATCCCCTTTCCTGGTTTCCTGTCCATAAACCCCCTATTCCATCCCCACTTCTTCTATGAGGGTTTTCCCCAACCCATCCACCTATCCCTTTCTGCTTCCTTGCCCTGACATTCCCCTATACTGGGAGATCCAGCCTTGGCAAACCAAGGTTTCTCCGCTCATTGGTGCCCAACAAGGCCATCCTCTGCTACATATGCAGCTGGAGCCATGGACAGACATGGCTCCTGATACTTTTTTAAAAAAATCCAGATTATCTGGACACGGGCATATAATATTCAGCAGTGCCAGCAGCACCCTTTTAGGGTTATGTTTAAGACAATATTAACTAAAAATGGGGTAGTACTGATTCTGATGGAAATTTTTGACTAACATCTTGCCTTAGTCAGTACCTAAAATAGTTAACTTTTACAAGTTTCTGGGACAAACAAACTTGGTAGTAGAGGGAAGAGTTAGAAAGCAAAAATTTAACTACTGACAACCTGAATATGATTTGATCTGTCATGTAGAAAATGTTGTCAATGCAATCAACTTTGTTTATTTAAAAATGTGAGTCAAAACTGAAGTTAGAATTTGAGCATTTTTGGTTGAGAAGCTGTGATGTATGACAGGATCAGGTCCCCCACAGAATCCCAATTTATAGTGCTTGTTGCTGTCATCACTTCAGAAATGTGGGGAAGGGAGAGAGGAGAGAATTAATATGATGAGAAACCCAATACTATACCATTTTCCATGTAAATGTTCACATTTTTTTCATGCACAAACTTATCCCTATGGTCCCACTGAACACAGATTAAATGGATTATTCTGGGCTTAAGTTTTATTTTCATGTTCATAATTTTATATTTAGCGTATACTTCATGAAGCTTAGAGAGACAATTTGTCATGGGTAGTAAGAATCCCCAGATGATGCTGGGTAGTCGTAATTCTACAACCTTCAACAACATCACAGTTTAGTTGTTGAACAAATATGTTTATTCAAAAGAATCTTCTCTCATTTCTTGCTAATTGTCTAACTATCAGAACAAAAATTGGACTTATTTTGAAAATTGAAAACCACTACTCAAGATTTATTGAGAGCATG